>NC_084741.1:74430255-74700497 GCF_033978785.1 Entelurus aequoreus | reverse complement strand
GCTAAAAATCACCTCTTTTTCCTTCTCTCGATCAGACACTTAGAAAAAAAAATGAAAAAAAAAAAAAAAATTGGATTTTTTCTAAGTACAAAATCAAGAGAGGCTAAAAATCACCTCTTTTTCCTTCTCTCGATCAGACACTTAGAAAAAAAACGGAAAAAAAAAAAAAAAAAATTGGATTTTTTCTAAGTACAAAATCGAGAGAGGCTAAAAATCACCTCTTTTTCCTTCTCTCGATCAGAAACTTAGAAAAAAAAAAGAAAAAAAAAAAGAAAAAATTGGATTTTTTCTAAGTACAAAATCGAGAGAGGCTAAAAATCACCTCTTTTTCCTTCTCTCGATCAGACACTTAGAAAAAAAACGGAAAAAAATATATAAAAAATTTAGATTTTTTCTAAGTACAAAATCGAGAGAGGCTAAAAATCACCTCTTTTTCCTTCTCTCGATCAGACACTTAGAAAAAAAACGGGAAAAAAAAAAAAAAATGGATTTTTTCTAAGTACAAAATCGAGAATGGCTAAAAATCACCTCTTTTTCCTTCTCTCGATCAGACACTTAGAAAAAAAAATGAAAAAAAAAAAAAAAAAATTGGATTTTTTCTAAGTACAAAATCAAGAGAGGCTAAAAATCACCTCTTTTTCCTTCTCTCGATCAGATACTTAGAAAAAAAACGGAAAAAAAAATAAATAAAATTTGGATTTTTTCTAAGTACAAAATCGAGAGTGGCTAAAAATCACCTCTTTTTCCTTCTCTCGATCAGACACTTAGAAAAAAAAATGAAAAAACATTTGGATTTTTTCTAAGTACACAATCGAGAGAGGCTAAAAATCACCTCTTTTTCCTTCTCTCGATCAGACACTTAGAAAAAAAACGGGAAAAAAAAAAAAAAAATTGGATTTTTTCTAAGTACAAAATCGAGAGTGGCTAAAAATCACCTCTTTTTCCTTCTCTCGATCAGACACTTAGAAAAAAAATGAAAAAAAAAAAAAAAAAAATTTGGATTTTTTCTAAGTACAAAATCGAGAGAGGCTAAAAATCACCTCTTTTTCCTTCTCTCGATCAGACACTTAGAAAAAAAACGGAAAAAAAAAAATAAAAAATTTGGATTTTTTCTAAGTACAAAATCGAGAGTGGCTAAAAATCACCTCTTTTTCCTTCTCTCGATCAGACACTTAGAAAAAAAACGGAAAAAAAAAAATAAAAAATGTGGATTTTTTCTAAGTACAAAATCGAGAGAGGCTAAAAATCACCTCTTTTTCCTTCTCTCGATCAGACACTTAGAAAAAAAACGGGAAAAAAAAAAAAAATTGGATTTTTTCTAAGTACAAAATCGAGAGTGGCTAAAAATCACCTCTTTTTCCTTCTCTCGATCAGACACTTAGAAAAAAAAATGAAAAAAAAAAAAAAAAAATTGGATTTTTTCTAAGTACAAAATCAAGAGAGGCTAAAAATCACCTCTTTTTCCTTCTCTCGATCAGATACTTAGAAAAAAAACGGAAAAAAAATAAATAAAATTTGGATTTTTTCTAAGTACAAAATCGAGAGTGGCTAAAAATCACCTCTTTTTCCTTCTCTCGATCAGACACTTAGAAAAAAAACGGAAAAAAAAAAAAAAAAATAGGATTTTTTTTAAGTACAAAATCAAGAGAGCCTAAAAATCACCTCTTTTTCCTTCTCTCGATCAGACACTTAGAAAAAAAACGGAAAAAAAAAAAAAAAAATTTGGATTTTTTCTAAGTACAAAATCGAGAGTGGCTAAAAATCACCTATTTTTCCTTCTCTCGATCAGACACTTAGAAAAAAAACGGAAAAAAAAAAAAAAAAAATTGGATTTTTTCTAAGTACAAAATCGAGGGAGGCTAAAAATCACCTCTTTTTCCTTCTCTCGATCAGACACTTAGAAAAAAAACGGAAAAAAAAAAAAAAAAAAATTGGATTTTTTCTAAGTACAAAATCGAGAGAGGCTAAAAATCACCTCTTTTTCCTTCTCTCGATCAGACACTTAGAAAAAAAACGGAAAAAAAAAAAAAAAAATTGGATTTTTTCTAAGTACAAAATCGAGAGTGGCTAAAAATCACCTCTTTTTCCTTCTGTCGATCAGACACTTAGAAAAAAAAATGAAAAAAAAAAAAAAAAAATTGGATTTTTTCTAAGTACAAATCAAGAGAGCCTAAAAATCACCTCTTTTTCCTTCTCTCGATCAGACACTTAGAAAAAAAACGAAAAAAAAAAAAAAAAAAATTTGGATTTTTTCTAAGTACAAAATCGAGAGTGGCTAAAAATCACCTCTTTTTCCTTCTCTCGATCAGACACTTAGAAAAAAAACGGAAAAAAAAAAAAAAAAAATTGGATTTTTTCTAAGTACAAAATCAAGAGAGCCTAAAAATCACCTCTTTTTCCTTCTCTCGATCAGACACTTAGAAAAAAAACGGAAAAAAAAAAAAAAAAATTTGGATTTTTTCTAAGTACAAAATCGAGAGTGGCTAAAAATCACCTATTTTTCCTTCTCTCGATCAGACACTTAGAAAAAAAACGGAAAAAAAAAAAAAAAAAAATTTGGATTTTTTCTAAGTACAAAATCGAGGGAGGCTAAAATCACCTCTTTTTCCTTCTCTCGATCAGACACTTAGAAAAAAAAAAGAAAAAAAAAAAAAAAAATTGGATTTTTTCTAAGTACAAAATCAAGAGAGGCTAAAAATCACCTCTTTTTCCTTCTCTCGATCAGACACTTAGAAAAAAAACGGAAAAAAAAAAAAAAAAAATTTGGATTTTTTCTAAGTACAAAATCGAGAGAGGCTAAAAATCACCTATTTTTCCTTCTCTCGATCAGACACTTAGAAAAAAAACGGAAAAAAAAAAAAAAAAATTTGGATTTTTTCTAAGTACAAAATCGAGAGTGGCTAAAAATCACCTCTTTTTCCTTCTCTCGATCAGACACTTAGAAAAAAAAAAGAAAAAAAAAAAAAAAATTGGATTTTTTCTAAGTACAAAATCAAGAGAGGCTAAAAATCACCTCTTTTTCCTTCTCTCGATCAGACACTTAGAAAAAAAACGGAAAAAAAAAAAAAAAAAATTGGATTTTTTCTAAGTACAAAATCGAGAGAGGCTAAAAATCACCTCTTTTTCCTTCTCTCGATCAGACACTTAGAAAAAAAAAATAAAAAAAAAAATAAAAAATTGGATTTTTTCTAAGTACAAAATCGAGAGAGGCTAAAAATCACCTCTTTTTCCTTCTCTCGATCAGACACTTAGAAAAAAAACGGAAAAAAATATATAAAAAATTTGGATTTTTTCTATCTACAAAATCGAGAGAGGCTAAAAATCACCTCTTTTTCCTTCTCTCGATCAGACACTTAGAAAAAAAACGGGAAAAAAAAAAAAAAAAAATGGATTTTTTCTAAGTACAAAATCGAGAATGGCTAAAAATCACCTCTTTTTCCTTCTCTCGATCAGACACTTAGAAAAAAAACGGAAAAAAAAAAAAAAAAAATTGGATTTTTTCTAAGTACAAAATCAAGAGAGGCTAAAAATCACCTCTTTTTCCTTCTCTCGATCAGACACTTAGAAAAAAAACGGAAAAAAAAAAAAAAAAAATTTGGATTTTTTCTAAGTACAAAATCGAGAGAGGCTAAAAATCACCTATTTTTCCTTCTCTCGATCAGACACTTAGAAAAAAAACGGAAAAAAAAAAAAAAAAAAATTTGGATTTTTTCTAAGTACAAAATCGAGAGTGGCTAAAAATCACCTCTTTTTCCTTCTCTCGATCAGACACTTAGAAAAAAAAAAGAAAAAAAAAAAAAAAATTGGATTTTTTCTAAGTACAAAATCAAGAGAGGCTAAAAATCACCTCTTTTTCCTTCTCTCGATCAGACACTTAGAAAAAAAACGGAAAAAAAAAAAAAAAAAATTGGATTTTTTCTAAGTACAAAATCGAGAGAGGCTAAAAATCACCTCTTTTTCCTTCTCTCGATCAGACACTTAGAAAAAAAAAATAAAAAAAAAAATAAAAATTGGATTTTTTCTAAGTACAAAATCGAGAGAGGCTAAAAATCACCTCTTTTTCCTTCTCTCGATCAGACACTTAGAAAAAAAACGGAAAAAAATATATAAAAAATTTGGATTTTTTCTATCTACAAAATCGAGAGAGGCTAAAAATCACCTCTTTTTCCTTCTCTCGATCAGACACTTAGAAAAAAAACGGGAAAAAAAAAAAAAAAAAAATGGATTTTTTCTAAGTACAAAATCGAGAATGGCTAAAAATCACCTCTTTTTCCTTCTCTCGATCAGACACTTAGAAAAAAAAATGAAAAAAAAAAAAAAAAAATTGGATTTTTTCTAAGTACAAAATCAAGAGAGGCTAAAAATCACCTCTTTTTCCTTCTCTCGATCAGATACTTAGAAAAAAAACGGAAAAAAAATAAATAAAATTTGGATTTTTTCTAAGTACAAAATCGAGAGTGGCTAAAAATCACCTCTTTTTCCTTCTCTCGATCAGACACTTAGAAAAAAAAATGAAAAAACATTTGGATTTTTTCTAAGTACAAAATCGAGAGAGGCTAAAAATCACCTCTTTTTCCTTCTCTCGATCAGACACTTAGAAAAAAAACGGGAAAAAAAAAAAAAAAATTGGATTTTTTCTAAGTACAAAATCGAGAGTGGCTAAAAATCACCTCTTTTTCCTTCTCTCGATCAGACACTTAGAAAAAAAAATGAAAAAAAAAAAAAAAAAATTTGGATTTTTTCTAAGTACAAAATCGAGAGTGGCTAAAAATCACCTCTTTTTCCTTCTCTCGATCAGACACTTAGGAAAAAAAATGAAAAAAAAAAAAAAAAATTTGGATTTTTTCTAAGTACAAAATCAAGAGAGGCTAAAAATCACCTCTTTTTCCTTCTCTCGATCAGACACTTAGAAAAAAAACGGAAAAAAAAAAAAAAAAAAAATTGGATTTTTTCTAAGTACAAAATCGAGAGAGGCTAAAAATCACCTCTTTTTCCTTCTCTCGATCAGACACTTAGAAAAAAAACGGAAAAAAAAAAATAAAAAATTTGGATTTTTTCTAAGTACAAAATCGAGAGTGGCTAAAAATCACCTCTTTTTCCTTCTCTCGATCAGACACTTAGAAAAAAAACGGAAAAAAAAAAATAAAAAATGTGGATTTTTTCTAAGTACAAAATCGAGAGAGGCTAAAAATCACCTCTTTTTCCTTCTCTCGATCAGACACTTAGAAAAAAAACGGGAAAAAAAAAAAAAAATTGGATTTTTTCTAAGTACAAAATCGAGAGTGGCTAAAAATCACCTCTTTTTCCTTCTCTCGATCAGACACTTAGAAAAAAAAAAGAAAAAAAAAAAAAAAAAATTGGATTTTTTCTAAGTACAAAATCAAGAGAGGCTAAAAATCACCTCTTTTTCCTTCTCTCGATCAGATACTTAGAAAAAAAACGGAAAAAAAAATAAATAAAATTTGGATTTTTTCTAAGTACAAAATCGAGAGTGGCTAAAAATCACCTCTTTTTCCTTCTCTCGATCAGACACTTAGAAAAAAAAATGAAAAAACATTTGGATTTTTTCTAAGTACAAAATCGAGAGAGGCTAAAAATCACCTCTTTTTCCTTCTCTCGATCAGACACTTAGAAAAAAAACGGAAAAAAAAAAAAAAAAAATTTGGATTTTTTCTAAGTACTAAATCGAGAGAGGCTAAAAATCACCTCTTTTTCCTTCTCTCGATCAGACACTTAGAAAAAAAATGGAAAAAAAAATAAAAAAATTTGGATTTTTTCTAAGTACAAAATCGAGAGAGGCTAAAAATCACCTCTTTTTCCTTCTCTCGATCAGACACTTAGAAAAAAAAATGAAAAAAAAAAAAAAAATTGGATTTTTTCTAAGTACAAAATCAAGAGAGGCTAAAAATCACCTCTTTTTCCTTCTCTCGATCAGACACTTAGAAAAAAAACGGAAAAAAAAAATAAAAAATTTGGATTTTTTCTAAGTACAAAATCGAGAGTGGCTAAAAATCACCTCTTTTTCCTTCTCTCGATCAGACACTTAGAAAAAAAAATGAAAAAAAATTTGGATTTTTTCTAAGTACAAAATCGAGAGAGGTAAAAATCACCTCTTTTTCCTTCTCTCGATCAGACACTTAGAAAAAAAACGGAAAAAAAAAAAAAAAAATTTGGATTTTTTCTAAGTACAAAATCGAGAGAGGCTAAAAATCACCTCTTTTTCCTTCTCTCGATCAGACACTTAGAAAAAAAACGGAAAAAAAAAAAAAAAAATTGGATTTTTTCTAAGTACAAAATCGAGAGTGGCTAAAAATCACCTCTTTTTCCTTCTCTCGATCAGACACTTAGAAAAAAAAAAGAAAAAAAAAAAAAAAATTGAATTTTTTCTAAGTACAAAATCAAGAGAGCCTAAAAATCACCTCTTTTTCCTTCTCTCGATCAGACACTTAGAAAAAAAACGGAAAAAAAAAAAAAAAAAATTTGGATTTTTTCTAAGTACAAAATCGAGAGAGGCTAAAAATCACCTCTTTTTCCTTCTCTCGATCAGACACTTAGAAAAAAAACGGAAAAAAAAAAAAAAAATTTGGATTTTTTCTAAGTACAAAATCGAGAGTGGCTAAAAATCACCTCTTTTTCCTTCTCTCGATCAGACACTTAGAAAAAAAAATGAAAAAAAAAAAAAAAAAATTTGGATTTTTTCTTAGTACAAAATCGAGAGTGGCTAAAAATCACCTCTTTTTCCTTCTCTCGATCAGACACTTAGAAAAAAAAAAGAAAAAAAAAAAAAAAAAATTGGATTTTTTCTAAGTACAAAATCGAGAGAGGCTAAATATCACCTCTTTTTCCTTCTCTCGATCAGACACTTAGAAAAAAAACGGAAAAAAAAAAAAAAAAAATTGGATTTTTTCTAAGTACAAAATCGAGAGAGGCTAAAAATCACCTCTTTTTCCTTCTCTCGATCAGACACTTAGAAAAAAAACGGAAAAAAAAAAAAAAAAAATTTGGATTTTTTCTAAGTACAAAATCGAGAGAGGCTAAAAATCACCTCTTTTTCCTTCTCTCGATCAGACACTTAGAAAAAAAAAAGAAAAAAAAAAGAAAAAATTGGATTTTTTCTAAGTACAAAATCGAGAGAGGCTAAAAATCACCTCTTTTTCCTTCTCTCGATCAGACACTTAGAAAAAAAACGGAAAAAAAAAAAAAAAAAATGTGGATTTTTTTTAAGTACAAAATCGAGAGAGGCTAAAAATCACCTCTTTTTCCTTCTCTCGATCAGACACTTAGAAAAAAAACGGAAAAAAAAAAATAAAAAATTTGGATTTTTTCTAAGTACAAAATCGAGAGAGGCTAAAAATCACCTCTTTTTCCTTCTCTCGATCAAACACTTAGAAAAAAAACGGAAAAAAAAAAAAAAAAATTGGATTTTTTCTAAGTACAAAATCAAGAGAGGCTAAAAATCACCTCTTTTTCCTTCTCTCGATCAGATACTTAGAAAAAAAACGGAAAAAAAAATAAATAAAATTTGGATTTTTTCTAAGTACAAAATCGAGAGTGGCTAAAAATCACCTCTTTTTCCTTCTCTCGATCAGACACTTAGAAAAAAAAATGAAAAAACATTTGGATTTTTTCTAAGTACAAAATCGAGAGAGGCTAAAAATCACCTCTTTTTCCTTCTCTCGATCAAACACTTAGAAAAAAAACGGAAAAAAAAAAAAAAAAATTGGATTTTTTCTAAGTACAAAATCAAGAGAGGCTAAAAATCACCTCTTTTTCCTTCTCTCGATCAGATACTTAGAAAAAAAACGGAAAAAAAAATAAATAAAATTTGGATTTTTTCTAAGTACAAAATCGAGACTGGCTAAAAATCACCTCTTTTTCCTTCTCTCGATCAGACACTTAGAAAAAAAAATGAAAAAACATTTGGATTTTTTCTAAGTACAAAATCGAGAGAGGCTAAAAATCACCTCTTTTTCCTTCTCTCGATCAGACACTTAGAAAAAAAACGGAAAAAAAAAAAAAAAAAATTTGGATTTTTTCTAAGTACAAAATCGAGAGTGGCTAAAAATCACCTCTTTTTCCTTCTCTCGATCAGACACTTAGAAAAAAAATGAAAAAAAAAAAAAAAAATTGGATTTTTTCTAAGTACAAAATCAAGAGAGGCTAAAAATCACCTCTTTTTCCTTCTCTCGATCAGACACTTAGAAAAAAAACGGAAAAAAAAAAAAAAAAAATTTGGATTTTTTCTAAGTACAAAATCGAGAGAGGCTAAAAATCACCTCTTTTTCCTTCTCTCGATCAGACAGTTAGAAAAAAAAAAGAAAAAAAAAAAAAAAAAATTGGATTTTTTCTAAGTACAAAATCGAGAGAGGCTAAAAATCACCTCTTTTTCCTTCTCTCGATCAGACACTTACAAAAAAAAAAGAAAAAAAAAAAAAAATTGGATTTTTTCTAAGTACAAAATCAAGAGAGCCTAAAAATCACCTCTTTTTCCTTCTCTCGATCAGACACTTAGAAAAAAAACGGAAAAAAAAAAAAAAAAAAATTGGATTTTTTCTAAGTACAAAATCGAGAGAGGCTAAAAATCACCTCTTTTTCCTTCTCTCGATCAGACACTTAGAAAAAAAACTGAAAAAAAAAACAAAAAATTTTGGATTTTTTCTAAGTACAAAATCGAGAGAGGCTAAAAATCACCTTTTTTTCCTTCTCTCGATCAGACACTTAGAAAAAAAACGGAAAAAAAAAAAAAAAAATTTGGATTTTTTCTAAGTACAAAATCGAGAGTGGCTAAAAATCACCTCTTTTTCCTTCTCTCGATCAGACACTTAGAAAAAAAACGAAAAAAAAAAAAAAAAAAATTTGGATTTTTTCTAAGTACAAAATCGAGAGTGGCTAAAAATCACCTCTTTTTCCTTCTCTCGATCAGACACTTAGAAAAAAAACGGAAAAAAAAAAAAAAAAAATTGGATTTTTTCTAAGTACAAAATCAAGAGAGCCTAAAAATCACCTCTTTTTCCTTCTCTCGATCAGACACTTAGAAAAAAAACGGAAAAAAAAAAAAAAAAATTTGGATTTTTTCTAAGTACAAAATCGAGAGTGGCTAAAAATCACCTATTTTTCCTTCTCTCGATCAGACACTTAGAAAAAAAACGGAAAAAAAAAAAAAAAAAATTTGGATTTTTTCTAAGTACAAAATCGAGGGAGGCTAAAAATCACCTCTTTTTCCTTCTCTCGATCAGACACTTAGAAAAAAAAAAGAAAAAAAAAAAAAAAAAATTGGATTTTTTCTAAGTACAAAATCAAGAGAGGCTAAAAATCACCTCTTTTTCCTTCTCTCGATCAGACACTTAGAAAAAAAACGGAAAAAAAAAAAAAAAAAATTTGGATTTTTTCTAAGTACAAAATCGAGAGAGGCTAAAAATCACCTATTTTTCCTTCTCTCGATCAGACACTTAGAAAAAAAACGGAAAAAAAAAAAAAAAAAATTTGGATTTTTTCTAAGTACAAAATCGAGAGTGGCTAAAAATCACCTCTTTTTCCTTCTCTCGATCAGACACTTAGAAAAAAAAAAGAAAAAAAAAAAAAAAATTGGATTTTTTCTAAGTACAAAATCAAGAGAGGCTAAAAATCACCTCTTTTTCCTTCTCTCGATCAGACACTTAGAAAAAAAACGGAAAAAAAAAAAAAAAAAATTGGATTTTTTCTAAGTACAAAATCGAGAGAGGCTAAAAATCACCTCTTTTTCCTTCTCTCGATCAGACACTTAGAAAAAAAAAATAAAAAAAAAAATAAAAAATTGGATTTTTTCTAAGTACAAAATCGAGAGAGGCTAAAAATCACCTCTTTTTCCTTCTCTCGATCAGACACTTAGAAAAAAAACGGAAAAAAATATATAAAAAATTTGGATTTTTTCTATCTACAAAATCGAGAGAGGCTAAAAATCACCTCTTTTTCCTTCTCTCGATCAGACACTTAGAAAAAAAACGGGAAAAAAAAAAAAAAAAATGGATTTTTTCTAAGTACAAAATCGAGAATGGCTAAAAATCACCTCTTTTTCCTTCTCTCGATCAGACACTTAGAAAAAAAAATGAAAAAAAAAAAAAAAAAATTGGATTTTTTCTAAGTACAAAATCAAGAGAGGCTAAAAATCACCTCTTTTTCCTTCTCTCGATCAGATACTTAGAAAAAAAACGGAAAAAAAATAAATAAAATTTGGATTTTTTCTAAGTACAAAATCGAGAGTGGCTAAAAATCACCTCTTTTTCCTTCTCTCGATCAGACACTTAGAAAAAAAATGAAAAAACATTTGGATTTTTTCTAAGTACAAAATCGAGAGAGGCTAAAAATCACCTCTTTTTCCTTCTCTCGATCAGACACTTAGAAAAAAAACGGGAAAAAAAAAAAAAATTGGATTTTTTCTAAGTACAAAATCGAGAGTGGCTAAAAATCACCTCTTTTTCCTTCTCTCGATCAGACACTTAGAAAAAAAAATGAAAAAAAAAAAAAAAAAATTTGGATTTTTTCTAAGTACAAAATCGAGAGTGGCTAAAAATCACCTCTTTTTCCTTCTCTCGATCAGACACTTAGGAAAAAAAATGAAAAAAAAAAAAAAAAAATTTGGATTTTTTCTAAGTACAAAATCAAGAGAGGCTAAAAATCACCTCTTTTTCCTTCTCTCGATCAGACACTTAGAAAAAAAACGGAAAAAAAAAAAAAAAAAAATTGGATTTTTTCTAAGTACAAAATCGAGAGAGGCTAAAAATCACCTCTTTTTCCTTCTCTCGATCAGACACTTAGAAAAAAAACGGAAAAAAAAAATAAAAAATTTGGATTTTTTCTAAGTACAAAATCGAGAGTGGCTAAAAATCACCTCTTTTTCCTTCTCTCGATCAGACACTTAGAAAAAAAACGGAAAAAAAAAAATAAAAAAATGTGGATTTTTTCTAAGTACAAAATCGAGAGAGGCTAAAAATCACCTCTTTTTCCTTCTCTCGATCAGACACTTAGAAAAAAAACGGGAAAAAAAAAAAAAAATTGGATTTTTTCT
The DNA here is from genome assembly GCF_033978785.1 of Entelurus aequoreus. Classification (NCBI taxonomy): domain Eukaryota; kingdom Metazoa; phylum Chordata; class Actinopteri; order Syngnathiformes; family Syngnathidae; genus Entelurus; species Entelurus aequoreus. Next base: position 74,689,453 of record NC_084741.1, on the reverse strand, counting down.
AAGTACAAAATCGAGAGTGGCTAAAAATCACCTCTTTTTCCTTCTCTCGATCAGACACTTAGAAAAAAAAATGAAAAAAAAAAAAAAAAAAATTGGATTTTTTCTAAGTACAAAATCAAGAGAGGCTAAAAATCACCTCTTTTTCCTTCTCTCGATCAGATACTTAGAAAAAAAACGGAAAAAAAAAAAAAAAAAAATTGGATTTTTTCTAAGTACAAAATCGAGAGAGGCTAAAAATCACCTCTTTTTCCTTCTCTCGATCAGACACTTAGAAAAAAAAACGGAAAAAAAAAAATAAAAAATTTGGATTTTTTCTAAGTACAAAATCGAGAGTGGCTAAAAATCACCTCTTTTTCCTTCTCTCGATCAGACACTTAGAAAAAAAACGGAAAAAAAAAAATAAAAAATGTGGATTTTTTCTAAGTACAAAATCGAGAGAGGCTAAAAATCACCTCTTTTTCCTTCTCTCGATCAGACACTTAGAAAAAAAACGGGAAAAAAAAAAAAAAATTGGATTTTTTCTAAGTACAAAATCGAGAGTGGCTAAAAATCACCTCTTTTTCCTTCTCTCGATCAGACACTTAGAAAAAAAAATGAAAAAAAAAAAAAAAAATTGGATTTTTTCTAAGTACAAAATCAAGAGAGGCTAAAAATCACCTCTTTTTCCTTCTCTCGATCAGATACTTAGAAAAAAAACGGAAAAAAAAATAAATAAAATTTGGATTTTTTCTAAGTACAAAATCGAGAGTGGCTAAAAATCACCTCTTTTTCCTTCTCTCGATCAGACACTTAGAAAAAAAAATGAAAAAACATTTGGATTTTTTCTAAGTACAAAATCGAGAGAGGCTAAAAATCACCTCTTTTTCCTTCTCTCGATCAGACACTTAGAAAAAAAACGGAAAAAAAAAAAAAAAAAATTTGGATTTTTTCTAAGTACTAAATCGAGAGAGGCTAAAAATCACCTCTTTTTCCTTCTCTCGATCAGACACTTAGAAAAAAAACGGAAAAAAAAATAAAAAAATTTGGATTTTTTCTAAGTACAAAATCGAGAGAGGCTAAAAATCACCTCTTTTTCCTTCTCTCGATCAGACACTTAGAAAAAAAAATGAAAAAAAAAAAAAAAATTGGATTTTTTCTAAGTACAAAATCAAGAGAGGCTAAAGAATCACCTCTTTTTCCTTCTCTCGATCAGACACTTAGAAAAAAAACGGAAAAAAAAAAATAAAAAATTTGGATTTTTTCTAAGTACAAAATCGAGAGTGGCTAAAAATCACCTCTTTTTCCTTCTCTCGATCAGACACTTAGAAAAAAAAATGAAAAAAAATTTGGATTTTTTCTAAGTACAAAATCGAGAGAGGTAAAAATCACCTCTTTTTCCTTCTCTCGATCAGACACTTAGAAAAAAAAACGGAAAAAAAAAAAAAAAAAATTTGGATTTTTTCTAAGTACAAAATCGAGAGAGGCTAAAAATCACCTCTTTTTCCTTCTCTCGATCAGACACTTAGAAAAAAAACGGAAAAAAAAAAAAAAAAATTGGATTTTTTCTAAGTACAAAATCGAGAGTGGCTAAAAATCACCTCTTTTTCCTTCTCTCGATCAGACACTTAGAAAAAAAAAGAAAAAAAAAAAAAAAAATTGAATTTTTTCTAAGTACAAAATCAAGAGAGCCTAAAAATCACCTCTTTTTCCTTCTCTCGATCAGACACTTAGAAAAAAAACGGAAAAAAAAAAAAAAAAAAATTTGGATTTTTTCTAAGTACAAAATCGAGAGAGGCTAAAAATCACCTCTTTTTCCTTCTCTCGATCAGACACTTAGAAAAAAAACGGAAAAAAAAAAAAAAAAATTTGGATTTTTTCTAAGTACAAAATCGAGAGTGGCTAAAAATCACCTCTTTTTCCTTCTCTCGATCAGACACTTAGAAAAAAAAATGAAAAAAAAAAAAAAAAATTTGGATTTTTTCTTAGTACAAAATCGAGAGTGGCTAAAAATCACCTCTTTTTCCTTCTCTCGATCAGACACTTAGAAAAAAAAAAGAAAAAAAAAAAAAAAAAATTGGATTTTTTCTAAGTACAAAATCGAGAGAGGCTAAATATCACCTCTTTTTCCTTCTCTCGATCAGACACTTAGAAAAAAAACGGAAAAAAAAAAAAAAAAAATTGGATTTTTTCTAAGTACAAAATCGAGAGAGGCTAAAAATCACCTCTTTTTCCTTCTCTCGATCAGACACTTAGAAAAAAAAACGGAAAAAAAAAAAAAAAAATTTGGATTTTTTCTAAGTACAAAATCGAGAGAGGCTAAAAATCACCTCTTTTTCCTTCTCTCGATCAGACACTTAGAAAAAAAAAAGAAAAAAAAAAGAAAAAATTGGATTTTTTCTAAGTACAAAATCGAGAGAGGCTAAAAATCACCTCTTTTTCCTTCTCTCGATCAGACACTTAGAAAAAAAACGGAAAAAAAAAAAAAAAAAAATGTGGATTTTTTCTAAGTACAAAATCGAGAGAGGCTAAAAATCACCTCTTTTTCTCTCTCGATCAGACACTTAGAAAAAAAACGGAAAAAAAAAAATAAAAAATTTGGATTTTTTCTAAGTACAAAATCGAGAGAGGCTAAAAATCACCTCTTTTTCCTTCTCTCGATCAAACACTTAGAAAAAAAACGGAAAAAAAAAAAAAAAAATTGGATTTTTTCTAAGTACAAAATCAAGAGAGGCTAAAAATCACCTCTTTTTCCTTCTCTCGATCAGATACTTAGAAAAAAAACGGAAAAAAAAATAAATAAAATTTGGATTTTTTCTAAGTACAAAATCGAGAGTGGCTAAAAATCACCTCTTTTTCCTTCTCTCGATCAGACACTTAGAAAAAAAAATGAAAAAACATTTGGATTTTTTCTAAGTACAAAATCGAGAGAGGCTAAAAATCACCTCTTTTTCCTTCTCTCGATCAAACACTTAGAAAAAAAACGGAAAAAAAAAAAAAAAAAATTGATTTTTTCTAAGTACAAAATCAAGAGAGGCTAAAAATCACCTCTTTTTCCTTCTCTCGATCAGATACTTAGAAAAAAAACGGAAAAAAAAAAAATAAAATTTGGATTTTTTCTAAGTACAAAATCGAGACTGGCTAAAAATCACCTCTTTTTCCTTCTCTCGATCAGACACTTAGAAAAAAAAATGAAAAAACATTTGGATTTTTTCTAAGTACAAAATCGAGAGAGGCTAAAAATCACCTCTTTTTCCTTCTCTCGATCAGACACTTAGAAAAAAAACGGAAAAAAAAAAAAAAAAATTTGGATTTTTTCTAAGTACAAAATCGAGAGTGGCTAAAAATCACCTCTTTTTCCTTCTCTCGATCAGACACTTAGAAAAAAAAATGAAAAAAAAAAAAAAAAAATTGGATTTTTTCTAAGTACAAAATCAAGAGAGGCTAAAAATCACCTCTTTTCCTTCTCTCGATCAGACACTTAGAAAAAAAACGGAAAAAAAAAAAAAAAAATTTGGATTTTTTCTAAGTACAAAATCGAGAGAGGCTAAAAATCACCTCTTTTTCCTTCTCTCGATCAGACAGTTAGAAAAAAAAAGAAAAAAAGAAAAAAAAAATTGGATTTTTTCTAAGTACAAAATCGAGAGAGGCTAAAAATCACCTCTTTTTCCTTCTCTCGATCAGACACTTACAAAAAAAAAAAGAAAAAAAAAAAAATTGGATTTTTTCTAAGTACAAAATCAAGAGAGCCTAAAAATCACCTCTTTTTCCTTCTCTCGATCAGACACTTAGAAAAAAAACGGAAAAAAAAAAAAAAAAAAATTGGATTTTTTCTAAGTACAAAATCGAGAGAGGCTAAAAATCACCTCTTTTTCCTTCTCTCGATCAGACACTTAGAAAAAAAACTGAAAAAAAAAACAAAAAATTTTGGATTTTTTCTAAGTACAAAATCGAGAGAGGCTAAAAATCACCTTTTTTTCCTTCTCTCGATCAGACACTTAGAAAAAAAACGGAAAAAAAAAAAAAAAAAATTTGGATTTTTTCTAAGTACAAAATCGAGAGTGGCTAAAAATCACCTCTTTTTCCTTCTCTCGATCAGACACTTAGAAAAAAAACGGAAAAAAAAAAAAAAAAATTTGGTTTTTTTCTAAGTACAAAATCGAGAGTGGCTAAAAATCACCTCTTTTTCCTTCTCTCGATCAGACACTTAGAAAAAAAAAAGAAAAAAAAAAAAAAAAATTGGATTTTTTCTAAGTACAAAATCGAGAGAGGCTAAAAATCACCTCTTTTTCCTTCTCTCGATCAGACACTTAGAAAAAAAACGGAAAAAAAAAAAAAAAAAATTTGGATTTTTTCTAAGTACAAAATCGAGAGAGGCTAAAAATCACCTCTTTTTCCTTCTCTCGATCAGACACTTAGAAAAAAAACGGAAAAAAAAAAAAAAAAAAAAATTGGATTTTTTCTAAGTACAAAATCGAGAGTGGCTAAAAAGCACCTCTTTTTCCTTCTCTCGATCAGACACTTAGAAAAAAAAATGAAAAAAAAAAAAATAAAATTGGATTTTTTCTAAGTACAAAATCAAGAGAGGCTAAAAATCACCTCTTTTTCCTTCTCTCGATCAGACACTTAGAAAAAAAACGGAAAAAAAAAAAAAAAATTGGGATTTTTTCTAAGTACAAAATCGAGAGTGGCTAAAAATCACCTCTTTTTCCTTCTCTCGATCAGACACTTAGAAAAAAAAATGAAAAAAAATTTGGATTTTTTCTAAGTACAAAATCGAGAGAGGCTAAAAATCACCTCTTTTTCCTTCTCTCGATCAGACACTTAGAAAAAAAACGGAAAAAAAAATAAAAAAAATTTGGATTTTTTCTAAGTACAAAATCGAGAGAGGCTAAAAATCACCTCTTTTTCCTTCTCTCGATCAGACACTTAGAAAAAAAACGGAAAAAAAAAAAAAAAAAATTGGATTTTTTCTAAGTACAAAATCGAGAGTGGCTAAAAATCACCTCTTTTTCCTTCTCTCGATCAGACACTTAGAAAAAAAACGGAAAAAAAAAAAAAAAAAATTTGGATTTTTTCTAAGTACAAAATCGAGAGAGGCTAAAAATCACCTCTTTTTCCTTCTCTCGATCAGACACTTAGAAAAAAAAATGAAAAAAAAAAAAAAAAATGGATTTTTTCTTAGTACAAAATCAAGAGAGGCTAAAAATCACCTCTTTTTCCTTCTCTCGATCAGACACTTAGAAAAAAAAATGAAAAAAAAAAATAAAAAATTGGGTTTTTTCTAAGTACAAAATCAAGAGAGGCTAAAAATCACCTCTTTTTCCTTCTCTCGATCAGATACTTAGAAAAAAAACGGGAAAAAAAATAAATAAAATTTGGATTTTTTCTAAGTACAAAATCGAGAGTGGCTAAAAATCACCTCTTTTTCCTTCTCTCGATCAGACACTTATAAAAAAAAATGAAAAAACATTTGGATTTTTTCTAAGTACAAAATCGAGAGAGGCTAAAAATCACCTCTTTTTCCTTCTCTCGATCAGACACTTAGAAAAAAAACGGAAAAAAAAAAAAAAAAAATTGGATTTTTTCTAAGTACAAAATCGAGAGAGGCTAAAAATCACCTCTTTTTCCTTCTCTCGATCAGACACTTAGAAAAAAAACGGAAAAAAAAAAAAAAATTTGGATTTTTTCTAAGTACAAAATCGAGAGTGGCTAAAAATCACCTCTTTTTCCTTCTGTCGATCAGACACTTAGAAAAAAAAATGAAAAAAAAAAAAAAAAAATTGGATTTTTTCTAAGTACAAAATCAAGAGAGCCTAAAAATCACCTCTTTTTCCTTCTCTCGATCAGACACTTAGAAAAAAAACGGAAAAAAAAAAAAAAAAATTTGGATTTTTTCTAAGTACAAAATCGAGAGTGGCTAAAAATCACCTTTTTCCTTCTCTCGATCAGACACTTAGAAAAAAAACGGAAAAAAAAAAAAAAAAATAGGATTTTTTCTAAGTACAAAATCAAGAGAGCCTAAAAATCACCTCTTTTTCCTTCTCTCGATCAGACACTTAGAAAAAAAACGGAAAAAAAAAAAAAAAAATTTGGATTTTTTCTAAGTACAAAATCGAGAGTGGCTAAAAATCACCTATTTTTCCTTCTCTCGATCAGACACTTAGAAAAAAAACGGAAAAAAAAAAAAAAAAAATTTGGATTTTTTCTAAGTACAAAATCGAGGGAGGCTAAAAATCACCTCTTTTTCCTTCTCTCGATCAGACACTTAGAAAAAAAAAAGAAAAAAAAAAAAAAAAATTGGATTTTTTCTAAGTACAAAATCAAGAGAGGCTAAAAATCACCTCTTTTTCCTTCTCTCGATCAGACACTTAGAAAAAAAACGGAAAAAAAAAAAAAAAAATTTGGATTTTTTCTAAGTACAAAATCGAGAGAGGCTAAAAATCACCTCTTTTTCCTTCTCTCGATCAGACACTTAGAAAAAAAACGGAAAAAAAAAAAAAAAAAATTTGGATTTTTTCTAAGTACAAAATCGAGAGTGGCTAAAAATCACCTCTTTTTCCTTCTCTCGATCAGACACTTAGAAAAAAAAATGAAAAAAAAAAAAAAAATTGGATTTTTTCTAAGTACAAAATCAAGAGAGGCTAAAAATCACCTCTTTTTCCTTCTCTCGATCAGACACTTAGAAAAAAAACGGAAAAAAAAAAAAAAAAATTTGGATTTTTTCTAAGTACAAAATCGAGAGAGGCTAAAAATCACCTCTTTTTCCTTCTCTCGATCAGACACTTAGAAAAAAAAAAGAAAAAAAAAAAAAAAAAATTGGATTTTTTTTAAGTACAAAATCGAGAGAGGCTAAAAATCACCTCTTTTTCCTTCTCTCGATCAGACACTTAGAAAAAAAACGGGAAAAAATATATAAAAAATTTGGATTTTTTCTAAGTACAAAATCGAGAGAGGCTAAAAATCACCTCTTTTTCCTTCTCTCGATCAGACACTTAGAAAAAAAACGGAAAAAAAAAAAAAAATTTGGATTTTTTCTAAGTACAAAATCGAGAGTGGCTAAAAATCACCTCTTTTTCCTTCTGTCGATCAGACACTTAGAAAAAAAAATGAAAAAAAAAAAAAAAAAATTGGATTTTTTCTAAGTACAAAATCAAGAGAGCCTAAAAATCACCTCTTTTTCCTTCTCTCGATCAGACACTTAGAAAAAAAAACGGAAAAAAAAAAAAAAAAAATTTGGATTTTTTCTAAGTACAAAATCGAGAGTGGCTAAAAATCACCTCTTTTTCCTTCTCTCGATCAGACACTTAGAAAAAAAACGGAAAAAAAAAAAAAAAAATAGGATTTTTTCTAAGTACAAAATCAAGAGAGCCTAAAAATCACCTCTTTTTCCTTCTCTCGATCAGACACTTAGAAAAAAAACGGAAAAAAAAAAAAAAAAATTTGGATTTTTTCTAAGTACAAAATCGAGAGTGGCTAAAAATCACCTATTTTTCCTTCTCTCGATCAGACACTTAGAAAAAAAACGGAAAAAAAAAAAAAAAAAATTTGGATTTTTTCTAAGTACAAAATCGAGGGAGGCTAAAAATCACCTCTTTTTCCTTCTCTCGATCAGACACTTAGAAAAAAAAAAGAAAAAAAAAAAAAAAAAATTGGATTTTTTCTAAGTACAAAATCAAGAGAGGCTAAAAATCACCTCTTTTTCCTTCTCTCGATCAGACACTTAGAAAAAAAACGGAAAAAAAAAAAAAAAATTTGGATTTTTTCTAAGTACAAAATCGAGAGAGGCTAAAAATCACCTCTTTTTCCTTCTCTCGATCAGACACTTAGAAAAAAAACGGAAAAAAAAAAAAAAAAATTTGGATTTTTTCTAAGTACAAAATCGAGAGTGGCTAAAAATCACCTCTTTTTCCTTCTCTCGATCAGACACTTAGAAAAAAAAATGAAAAAAAAAAAAAAAATTGGATTTTTTCTAAGTACAAAATCAAGAGAGGCTAAAAATCACCTCTTTTTCCTTCTCTCGATCAGACACTTAGAAAAAAAACGGAAAAAAAAAAAAAAAAATTTGGATTTTTTCTAAGTACAAAATCGAGAGAGGCTAAAAATCACCTCTTTTTCCTTCTCTCGATCAGACACTTAGAAAAAAAAAAGAAAAAAAAAAAAAAAAATTGGATTTTTTCTAAGTACAAAATCGAGAGAGGCTAAAAATCACCTCTTTTTCCTTCTCTCGATCAGACACTTAGAAAAAAAACGGAAAAAAATATATAAAAAATTTGGATTTTTTCTAAGTACAAAATCGAGAGAGGCTAAAAATCACCTCTTTTTCCTTCTCTCGATCAGACACTTAGAAAAAAAACGGGAAAAAAAAAAAAAAAATGGATTTTTTCTAAGTACAAAATCGAGAATGGCTAAAAATCACCTCTTTTTCCTTCTCTCGATCAGACACTTAGAAAAAAAAATGAAAAAAAAAAAAAAAAAATGGATTTTTTCTAAGTACAAAATCAAGAGAGGCTAAAAATCACCTCTTTTTCCTTCTCTAGATCAGATACTTAGAAAAAAAACGGAAAAAAAAATTAATAAAATTTGGATTTTTTCTAAGTACAAAATCGAGAGTGGCTAAAAATCACCTCTTTTTCCTTCTCTCGATCAGACACTTAGAAAAAAAAATGAAAAAACATTTGGATTTTTTCTAAGTACAAAATCGAGAGAGGCTAAAAATCACCTCTTTTTCCTTCTCTCGATCAGACACTTAGAAAAAAAACGGGAAAAAAAAAAAAAAATTGGATTTTTTCTAAGTACAAAATCGAGAGTGGCTAAAAATCACCTCTTTTTCCTTCTCTCGATCAGACACTTAGAAAAAAAACGGAAAAAAAAAAAAAAAAATTGGATTTTTTCTAAGTACAAAATCGAGAGAGGCTAAAAATCACCTCTTTTTCCTTCTCTCGATCAGACACTTAGAAAAAAAACGGAAAAAAAAAAAAAAAAATTTGGATTTTTTCTAAGTACAAAATCGAGAGAGGCTAAAAATCACCTCTTTTTCCTTCTCTCGATCAGACACTTAGAAAAGAAAAAGAAAAAAAAAAGAAAAAATTGGATTTTTTCTAAGTACAAAATCGAGAGAGGCTAAAAATCACCTCTTTTTCCTTCTCTCGATCAGACACTTAGAAAAAAAACGGAAAAAAAAAAAAAAAAATGTGGATTTTTTCTAAGTACAAAATCGAGAGAGGCTAAAAATCACCTCTTTTTCCTTCTCTAGATCAGATACTTAGAAAAAAAACGGAAAAAAAAATTAATAAAATTTGGATTTTTTCTAAGTACAAAATCGAGAGTGGCTAAAAATCACCTCTTTTTCCTTCTCTCGATCAGACACTTAGAAAAAAAAATGAAAAAACATTTGGATTTTTTCTAAGTACAAAATCGAGAGAGGCTAAAAATCACCTCTTTTTCCTTCTCTCGATCAGACACTTAGAAAAAAAACGGGAAAAAAAAAAAATAATTGGATTTTTTCTAAGTACAAAATCGAGAGTGGCTAAAAATCACCTCTTTTTCCTTCTCTCGATCAGACACTTAGAAAAAAAACGGAAAAAAAAAAAAAAAAATTGGATTTTTTCTAAGTACAAAATCGAGAGAGGCTAAAAATCACCTCTTTTTCCTTCTCTCGATCAGACACTTAAAAAAAAAACGGAAAAAAAAAAAAAAAAAATTTGGATTTTTTCTAAGTACAAAATCGAGAGAGGCTAAAAATCACCTCTTTTTCCTTCTCTCGATCAGACACTTAGAAAAGAAAAAGAAAAAAAAAAGAAAAAATTGGATTTTTTCTAAGTACAAAATCGAGAGAGGCTAAAAATCACCTCTTTTTCCTTCTCTCGATCAGACACTTAGAAAAAAAACGGAAAAAAAAAAAAAAAAATGTGGATTTTTTCTAAGTACAAAATCGAGAGAGGCTAAAAATCACCTCTTTTTCCTTCTCTCGATCAGACACTTAGAAAAAAAACGGAAAAAAAAAAATAAAAAATTTGGATTTTTTCTAAGTACAAAATCGAGAGAGGCTAAAAATCACCTCTTTTTCCTTCTCTCGATCAAACACTTAGAAAAAAAACGGAAAAAAAAAAAAAAAAATTGGATTTTTTCTAAGTACAAAATCAAGAGAGGCTAAAAATCACCTCTTTTTCCTTCTCTCGATCAGATACTTAGAAAAAAAACGGAAAAAAAAATAAATAAAATTTGGATTTTTTCTAAGTACAAAATCGAGAGTGGCTAAAAATCACCTCTTTTTCCTTCTCTCGATCAGACACTTAGAAAAAAAAATGAAAAAACATTTGGATTTTTTCTAAGTACAAAATCGAGAGAGGCTAAAAATCACCTCTTTTTCCTTCTCTCGATCAGACACTTAGAAAAAAAACGGAAAAAAAAAAAAAAAAAATTTGGATTTTTTCTAAGTACAAAATCGAGAGTGGCTAAAAATCACCTCTTTTTCCTTCTCTCGATCAGACACTTAGAAAAAAAAATGAAAAAAAAAAAAAAAAAATTGGATTTTTTCTAAGTACAAAATCAAGAGAGGCTAAAAATCACCTCTTTTTCCTTCTCTCGATCAGACACTTAGAAAAAAAACGGAAAAAAAAAAAAAAAAAATTTGGATTTTTTCTAAGTACAAAATCGAGAGAGGCTAAAAATCACCTCTTTTTCCTTCTCTCGATCAGACACTTAGAAAAAAAAAAGAAAAAAAAAAAAAAAAAATTGGATTTTTTCTAAGTACAAAATCGAGAGAGGCTAAAAATCACCTCTTTTTCCTTCTCTCGATCAGACACTTACAAAAAAAAAAGGAAAAAAAAAAAAAAAATTGGATTTTTTCTAAGTACAAAATCAAGAGAGCCTAAAAATCACCTATTTTTCCTTCTCTCGATCAGACACTTAGAAAAAAAACGGAAAAAAAAAAAAAAAAATTGGATTTTTTCTAAGTACAAAATCGAGAGAGGCTAAAAATCACCTCTTTTTCCTTCTCTCGATCAGACACTTAGAAAAAAAACTGAAAAAAAAAACAAAAAATTTTGGATTTTTTCTAAGTACAAAATCGAGAGAGGCTAAAAATCACCTCTTTTTCCTTCTCTCGATCAGACACTTAGAAAAAAAACGGAAAAAAAAAAAAAAAAATTTGGATTTTTTCTAAGTACAAAATCGAGAGTGGCTAAAAATCACCTCTTTTTCCTTCTCTCGATCAGACACTTAGAAAAAAAACGGAAAAAAAAAAAAAAAAATTGGATTTTTTCTAAGTACAAAATCGAGAGTGGCTAAAAATCACCTCTTTTTCCTTCTCTCGATCAGACACTTAGAAAAAAAAAAGAAAAAAAAATAATAAAATTGGATTTTTTCTAAGTACAAAATCGAGAGAGGCTAAAAATCACCTCTTTTTCCTTCTCTCGATCAGACACTTAGAAAAAAAACGGAAAAAAAAAAAAAAAAAATTTGGATTTTTTCTAAGTACAAAATCGAGAGAGGCTAAAAATCACCTCTTTTTCCTTCTCTCGATCAGACACTTAGAAAAAAAACGGAAAAAAAAAAAAAAAAAAATTGGATTTTTTCTAAGTACAAAATCGAGAGTGGCTAAAAAGCACCTCTTTTTCCTTCTCTCGATCAGACACTTAGAAAAAAAAAAGAAAAAAAAAAAAATAAAATTGGATTTTTTCTAAGTACAAAATCAAGAGAGGCTAAAAATCACCTCTTTTTCCTTCTCTCGATCAGACACTTAGAAAAAAAACGGAAAAAAAAAAAAAAAAAATTTGGATTTTTTCTAAGTACAAAATCGAGAGTGGCTAAAAATCACCTCTTTTTCCTTCTCTCGATCAGACACTTAGAAAAAAAAATGAAAAAAAATTTGGATTTTTTCTAAGTACAAAATCGAGAGAGGCTAAAAATCACCTCTTTTTCCTTCTCTCGATCAGACACTTAGAAAAAAAACGGAAAAAAAAAAAAAAAAAATTTGGATTTTTTCTAAGTACAAAATCGAGAGAGGCTAAAAATCACCTCTTTTTCCTTCTCTCGATCAGACACTTAGAAAAAAAACGGAAAAAAAAAAAAAAAAAATTGGATTTTTTCTAAGTACAAAATCGAGAGTGGCTAAAAATCACCTCTTTTTCCTTCTCTCGATCAGACACTTAGAAAAAAAACGGAAAAAAAAAAAAAAAAAATTTGGATTTTTTCTAAGTACAAAATCGAGAGAGGCTAAAAATCACCTCTTTTTCCTTCTCTCGATCAGACACTTAGAAAAAAAAATGAAAAAAAAAAAAAAAAATGGATTTTTTCTAAGTACAAAATCAAGAGAGGCTAAAAATCACCTCTTTTTCCTTCTCTCGATCAGACACTTAGAAAAAAAAATGAAAAAAAAAAATAAAAAATTGGATTTTTTCTAAGTACAAAATCAAGAGAGGCTAAAAATCACCTCTTTTTCCTTCTCTCGATCAGATACTTAGAAAAAAAACGGAAAAAAAAATAAATAAAATTTGGATTTTTTCTAAGTACAAAATCGAGAGTGGCTAAAAATCACCTCTTTTTCCTTCTCTCGATCAGACACTTATAAAAAAAAATGAAAAAACATTTGGATTTTTTCTAAGTACAAAATCGAGAGAGGCTAAAAATCACCTCTTTTTCCTTCTCTCGATCAGACACTTAGAAAAAAAACGGAAAAAAAAAAAAAAAAATTGGATTTTTTCTAAGTACAAAATCGAGAGAGGCTAAAAATCACCTCTTTTTCCTTCTCTCGATCAGACACTTAGAAAAAAAACGGAAAAAAATATATAAAAAATTTGGATTTTTTCTAAGTACAAAATCGAGAGAGGCTAAAAATCACCTCTTTTTCCTTCTCTCGATCAGACACTTAGAAAAAAAACGGGAAAAAAAAAAAAAAAATGGATTTTTTCTAAGTACAAAATCGAGAATGGCTAAAAATCACCTCTTTTTCCTTCTCTCGATCAGACACTTAGAAAAAAAAATGAAAAAAAAAAAAAAAAAATGGATTTTTTCTAAGTACAAAATCAAGAGAGGCTAAAAATCACCTCTTTTTCCTTCTCTAGATCAGATACTTAGAAAAAAAACGGGAAAAAAAATTAATAAAATTTGGATTTTTTCTAAGTACAAAATCGAGAGTGGCTAAAAATCACCTCTTTTTCCTTCTCTCGATCAGACACTTAGAAAAAAAAATGAAAAAACATTTGGATTTTTTCTAAGTACAAAATCGAGAGAGGCTAAAAATCACCTCTTTTTCCTTCTCTCGATCAGACACTTAGAAAAAAAACGGGAAAAAAAAAAAAAATTGGATTTTTTCTAAGTACAAAATCGAGAGTGGCTAAAAATCACCTCTTTTTCCTTCTCTCGATCAGACACTTAGAAAAAAAACGGAAAAAAAAAAAAAAAAATTGGATTTTTTCTAAGTACAAAATCGAGAGAGGCTAAAAATCACCTCTTTTTCCTTCTCTCGATCAGACACTTAGAAAAAAAACGGAAAAAAAAAAAAAAAAATTTGGATTTTTTCTAAGTACAAAATCGAGAGAGGCTAAAAATCACCTCTTTTTCCTTCTCTCGATCAGACACTTAGAAAAGAAAAAGAAAAAAAAAAGAAAAAATTGGATTTTTTCTAAGTACAAAATCGAGAGAGGCTAAAAATCACCTCTTTTTCCTTCTCTCGATCAGACACTTAGAAAAAAAACGGAAAAAAAAAAAAAAAAATGTGGATTTTTTCTAAGTACAAAATCGAGAGAGGCTAAAAATCACCTCTTTTTCCTTCTCTAGATCAGATACTTAGAAAAAAAACGGAAAAAAAAATTAATAAAATTTGGATTTTTTCTAAGTACAAAATCGAGAGTGGCTAAAAATCACCTCTTTTTCCTTCTCTCGATCAGACACTTAGAAAAAAAAATGAAAAAACATTTGGATTTTTTCTAAGTACAAAATCGAGAGAGGCTAAAAATCACCTCTTTTTCCTTCTCTCGATCAGACACTTAGAAAAAAAACGGGAAAAAAAAAAAATAATTGGATTTTTTCTAAGTACAAAATCGAGAGTGGCTAAAAATCACCTCTTTTTCCTTCTCTCGATCAGACACTTAGAAAAAAAACGGAAAAAAAAAAAAAAAAATTGGATTTTTTCTAAGTACAAAATCGAGAGAGGCTAAAAATCACCTCTTTTTCCTTCTCTCGATCAGACACTTAAAAAAAAAACGGAAAAAAAAAAAAAAAAATTTGGATTTTTTCTAAGTACAAAATCGAGAGAGGCTAAAAATCACCTCTTTTTCCTTCTCTCGATCAGACACTTAGAAAAGAAAAAGAAAAAAAAAAGAAAAAATTGGATTTTTTCTAAGTACAAAATCGAGAGAGGCTAAAAATCACCTCTTTTTCCTTCTCTCGATCAGACACTTAGAAAAAAAACGGAAAAAAAAAAAAAAAAATGTGGATTTTTTCTAAGTACAAAATCGAGAGAGGCTAAAAATCACCTCTTTTTCCTTCTCTCGATCAGACACTTAGAAAAAAAACGGAAAAAAAAAAATAAAAAATTTGGATTTTTTCTAAGTACAAAATCGAGAGAGGCTAAAAATCACCTCTTTTTCCTTCTCTCGATCAAACACTTAGAAAAAAAACGGAAAAAAAAAAAAAAAAATTGGATTTTTTCTAAGTACAAAATCAAGAGAGGCTAAAAATCACCTCTTTTTCCTTCTCTCGATCAGATACTTAGAAAAAAAACGGAAAAAAAAATAAATAAAATTTGGATTTTTTCTAAGTACAAAATCGAGAGTGGCTAAAAATCACCTCTTTTTCCTTCTCTCGATCAGACACTTAGAAAAAAAAATGAAAAAACATTTGGATTTTTTCTAAGTACAAAATCGAGAGAGGCTAAAAATCACCTCTTTTTCCTTCTCTCGATCAGACACTTAGAAAAAAAACGGAAAAAAAAAAAAAAAAAATTTGGATTTTTTCTAAGTACAAAATCGAGAGTGGCTAAAAATCACCTCTTTTTCCTTCTCTCGATCAGACACTTAGAAAAAAAAATGAAAAAAAAAAAAAAAAAATTGGATTTTTTCTAAGTACAAAATCAAGAGAGGCTAAAAATCACCTCTTTTTCCTTCTCTCGATCAGACACTTAGAAAAAAAACGGAAAAAAAAAAAAAAAAAATTTGGATTTTTTCTAAGTACAAAATCGAGAGAGGCTAAAAATCACCTCTTTTTCCTTCTCTCGATCAGACACTTAGAAAAAAAAAAGAAAAAAAAAAAAAAAAAATTGGATTTTTTCTAAGTACAAAATCGAGAGAGGCTAAAAATCACCTCTTTTTCCTTCTCTCGATCAGACACTTACAAAAAAAAAAGGAAAAAAAAAAAAAAAATTGGATTTTTTCTAAGTACAAAATCAAGAGAGCCTAAAAATCACCTATTTTTCCTTCTCTCGATCAGACACTTAGAAAAAAAACGGAAAAAAAAAAAAAAAAAATTGGATTTTTTCTAAGTACAAAATCGAGAGAGGCTAAAAATCACCTCTTTTTCCTTCTCTCGATCAGACACTTAGAAAAAAAACTGAAAAAAAAAACAAAAAATTTTGGATTTTTTCTAAGTACAAAATCGAGAGAGGCTAAAAATCACCTCTTTTTCCTTCTCTCGATCAGACACTTAGAAAAAAAACGGAAAAAAAAAAAAAAAAAATTGGATTTTTTCTAAGTACAAAATCGAGAGTGGCTAAAAATCACCTCTTTTTCCTTCTCTCGATCAGACACTTAGAAAAAAAACGGAAAAAAAAAAAAAAAAATTGGATTTTTTCTAAGTACAAAATCGAGAGTGGCTAAAAATCACCTCTTTTTCCTTCTCTCGATCAGACACTTAGAAAAAAAAAAGAAAAAAAAATAATAAAATTGGATTTTTTCTAAGTACAAAATCGAGAGAGGCTAAAAATCACCTCTTTTTCCTTCTCTCGATCAGACACTTAGAAAAAAAACGGAAAAAAAAAAAAAAAAAATTTGGATTTTTTCTAAGTACAAAATCGAGAGAGGCTAAAAATCACCTCTTTTTCCTTCTCTCGATCAGACACTTAGAAAAAAAACGGAAAAAAAAAAAAAAAAAAATTGGATTTTTTCTAAGTACAAAATCGAGAGTGGCTAAAAAGCACCTCTTTTTCCTTCTCTCGATCAGACACTTAGAAAAAAAAAAGAAAAAAAAAAAAATAAAATTGGATTTTTTCTAAGTACAAAATCAAGAGAGGCTAAAAATCACCTCTTTTTCCTTCTCTCGATCAGACACTTAGAAAAAAAACGGAAAAAAAAAAAAAAAAAATTTGGATTTTTTCTAAGTACAAAATCGAGAGTGGCTAAAAATCACCTCTTTTTCCTTCTCTCGATCAGACACTTAGAAAAAAAAATGAAAAAAAATTTGGATTTTTTCTAAGTACAAAATCGAGAGAGGCTAAAAATCACCTCTTTTTCCTTCTCTCGATCAGACACTTAGAAAAAAAACGGAAAAAAAAAAAAAAAAAATTTGGATTTTTTCTAAGTACAAAATCGAGAGAGGCTAAAAATCACCTCTTTTTCCTTCTCTCGATCAGACACTTAGAAAAAAAACGGAAAAAAAAAAAAAAAAAATTGGATTTTTTCTAAGTACAAAATCGAGAGTGGCTAAAAATCACCTCTTTTTCCTTCTCTCGATCAGACACTTAGAAAAAAAACGGAAAAAAAAAAAAAAAAAATTTGGATTTTTTCTAAGTACAAAATCGAGAGAGGCTAAAAATCACCTCTTTTTCCTTCTCTCGATCAGACACTTAGAAAAAAAAATGAAAAAAAAAAAAAAAAATGGATTTTTTCTAAGTACAAAATCAAGAGAGGCTAAAAATCACCTCTTTTTCCTTCTCTCGATCAGACACTTAGAAAAAAAAATGAAAAAAAAAAATAAAAAATTGGATTTTTTCTAAGTACAAAATCAAGAGAGGCTAAAAATCACCTCTTTTTCCTTCTCTCGATCAGATACTTAGAAAAAAAACGGAAAAAAAAATAAATAAAATTTGGATTTTTTCTAAGTACAAAATCGAGAGTGGCTAAAAATCACCTCTTTTTCCTTCTCTCGATCAGACACTTATAAAAAAAAATGAAAAAACATTTGGATTTTTTCTAAGTACAAAATCGAGAGAGGCTAAAAATCACCTCTTTTTCCTTCTCTCGATCAGACACTTAGAAAAAAAACGGAAAAAAAAAAAAAAAAATTGGATTTTTTCTAAGTACAAAATCGAGAGAGGCTAAAAATCACCTCTTTTTCCTTCTCTCGATCAGACACTTAGAAAAAAAACGGAAAAAAAAAAAAAATTTGGATTTTTTCTAAGTACAAAATCGAGAGTGGCTAAAAATCACCTCTTTTTCCTTCTGTCGATCAGACACTTAGAAAAAAAAATGAAAAAAAAAAAAAAAAAATTGGATTTTTTCTAAGTACAAAATCAAGAGAGCCTAAAAATCACCTCTTTTTCCTTCTCTCGATCAGACACTTAGAAAAAAAACGGAAAAAAAAAAAAAAAAAATTTGGATTTTTTCTAAGTACAAAATCGAGAGTGGCTAAAAATCACCTCTTTTTCCTTCTCTCGATCAGACACTTAGAAAAAAAACGGAAAAAAAAAAAAAAAAAATAGGATTTTTTCTAAGTACAAAATCAAGAGAGCCTAAAAATCACCTCTTTTTCCTTCTCTCGATCAGACACTTAGAAAAAAAACGGGAAAAAAAAAAAAAAAATTTGGATTTTTTCTAAGTACAAAATCGAGAGTGGCTAAAAATCACCTATTTTTCCTTCTCTCGATCAGACACTTAGAAAAAAAACGGAAAAAAAAAAAAAAAAAATTTGGATTTTTTCTAAGTACAAAATCGAGAGTGGCTAAAAATCACCTCTATTTCCTTCTCTCGATCAGACACTTATAAAAAAAAATGAAAAAACATTTGGATTTTTTCTAAGTACAAAATTGAGAGAGGCTAAAAATCACCTCTTTTTCCTTCTCTCGATCAGACACTTAGAAAAAAAACGGAAAAAAAAAAAAAAAAATTGGATTTTTTCTAAGTACAAAATCGAGAGAGGCTAAAAATCACCTCTTTTTCCTTCTCTCGATCAGACACTTAGAAAAAAAACGGAAAAAAAAAAAAAATTTGGATTTTTTCTAAGTACAAAATCGAGAGTGGCTAAAAATCACCTCTTTTTCCTTCTGTCGATCAGACACTTAGAAAAAAAAATGAAAAAAAAAAAAAAAAAATTGGATTTTTTCTAAGTACAAAATCAAGAGAGCCTAAAAATCACCTCTTTTTCCTTCTCTCGATCAGACACTTAGAAAAAAAACGGAAAAAAAAAAAAAAAAAATTTGGATTTTTTCTAAGTACAAAATCGAGAGTGGCTAAAAATCACCTCTTTTTCCTTCTCTCGATCAGACACTTAGAAAAAAAACGGAAAAAAAAAAAAAAAAAAATAGGATTTTTTCTAAGTACAAAATCAAGAGAGCCTAAAAATCACCTCTTTTTCCTTCTCTCGATCAGACACTTAGAAAAAAAACGGGAAAAAAAAAAAAAATTTGGATTTTTTCTAAGTACAAAATCGAGAGTGGCTAAAAATCACCTCTTTTTCCTTCTCTCGATCAGACACTTAGAAAAAAAACGGAAAAAAAAAAAAAAAAATTGGATTTTTTCTAAGTACAAAATCGAGAGAGGCTAAAAATCACCTCTTTTTCCTTCTCTCGATCAGACACTTAGAAAAAAAACGGAAAAAAAAAAAAAAAAATTTGGATTTTTTCTAAGTACAAAATCGAGAGAGGCTAAAAATCACCTCTTTTTCCTTCTCTCGATCAGACACTTAGAAAAGAAAAAGAAAAAAAAAAGAAAAAATTGGATTTTTTCTAAGTACAAAATCGAGAGAGGCTAAAAATCACCTCTTTTTCCTTCTCTCGATCAGACACTTAGAAAAAAAACGGAAAAAAAAAAAAAAAAATGTGGATTTTTTCTAAGTACAAAATCGAGAGAGGCTAAAAATCACCTCTTTTTCCTTCTCTAGATCAGATACTTAGAAAAAAAACGGAAAAAAAAATTAATAAAATTTGGATTTTTTCTAAGTACAAAATCGAGAGTGGCTAAAAATCACCTCTTTTTCCTTCTCTCGATCAGACACTTAGAAAAAAAAATGAAAAAACATTTGGATTTTTTCTAAGTACAAAATCGAGAGAGGCTAAAAATCACCTCTTTTTCCTTCTCTCGATCAGACACTTAGAAAAAAAACGGGAAAAAAAAAAAATAATTGGATTTTTTCTAAGTACAAAATCGAGAGTGGCTAAAAATCACCTCTTTTTCCTTCTCTCGATCAGACACTTAGAAAAAAAACGGAAAAAAAAAAAAAAAAAATTGGATTTTTTCTAAGTACAAAATCGAGAGAGGCTAAAAATCACCTCTTTTTCCTTCTCTCGATCAGACACTTAAAAAAAAAACGGAAAAAAAAAAAAAAAAATTTGGATTTTTTCTAAGTACAAAATCGAGAGAGGCTAAAAATCACCTCTTTTTCCTTCTCTCGATCAGACACTTAGAAAAGAAAAAGAAAAAAAAAAGAAAAAATTGGATTTTTTCTAAGTACAAAATCGAGAGAGGCTAAAAATCACCTCTTTTTCCTTCTCTCGATCAGACACTTAGAAAAAAAACGGAAAAAAAAAAAAAAAAATGTGGATTTTTTCTAAGTACAAAATCGAGAGAGGCTAAAAATCACCTCTTTTTCCTTCTCTCGATCAGACACTTAGAAAAAAAACGGAAAAAAAAAAATAAAAAATTTGGATTTTTTCTAAGTACAAAATCGAGAGAGGCTAAAAATCACCTCTTTTTCCTTCTCTCGATCAAACACTTAGAAAAAAAACGGAAAAAAAAAAAAAAAAATTGGATTTTTTCTAAGTACAAAATCAAGAGAGGCTAAAAATCACCTCTTTTTCCTTCTCTCGATCAGATACTTAGAAAAAAAACGGAAAAAAAAATAAATAAAATTTGGATTTTTTCTAAGTACAAAATCGAGAGTGGCTAAAAATCACCTCTTTTTCCTTCTCTCGATCAGACACTTAGAAAAAAAAATGAAAAAACATTTGGATTTTTTCTAAGTACAAAATCGAGAGAGGCTAAAAATCACCTCTTTTTCCTTCTCTCGATCAGACACTTAGAAAAAAAACGGAAAAAAAAAAAAAAAAAATTTGGATTTTTTCTAAGTACAAAATCGAGAGTGGCTAAAAATCACCTCTTTTTCCTTCTCTCGATCAGACACTTAGAAAAAAAAATGAAAAAAAAAAAAAAAAAATTGGATTTTTTCTAAGTACAAAATCAAGAGAGGCTAAAAATCACCTCTTTTTCCTTCTCTCGATCAGACACTTAGAAAAAAAACGGAAAAAAAAAAAAAAAAAATTTGGATTTTTTCTAAGTACAAAATCGAGAGAGGCTAAAAATCACCTCTTTTTCCTTCTCTCGATCAGACACTTAGAAAAAAAAAAGAAAAAAAAAAAAAAAAAATTGGATTTTTTCTAAGTACAAAATCGAGAGAGGCTAAAAATCACCTCTTTTTCCTTCTCTCGATCAGACACTTACAAAAAAAAAAGGAAAAAAAAAAAAAAAATTGGATTTTTTCTAAGTACAAAATCAAGAGAGCCTAAAAATCACCTATTTTTCCTTCTCTCGATCAGACACTTAGAAAAAAAACGGAAAAAAAAAAAAAAAAAATTGGATTTTTTCTAAGTACAAAATCGAGAGAGGCTAAAAATCACCTCTTTTTCCTTCTCTCGATCAGACACTTAGAAAAAAAACTGAAAAAAAAAACAAAAAATTTTGGATTTTTTCTAAGTACAAAATCGAGAGAGGCTAAAAATCACCTCTTTTTCCTTCTCTCGATCAGACACTTAGAAAAAAAACGGAAAAAAAAAAAAAAAAAATTGGATTTTTTCTAAGTACAAAATCGAGAGTGGCTAAAAATCACCTCTTTTTCCTTCTCTCGATCAGACACTTAGAAAAAAAACGGAAAAAAAAAAAAAAAAATTGGATTTTTTCTAAGTACAAAATCGAGAGTGGCTAAAAATCACCTCTTTTTCCTTCTCTCGATCAGACACTTAGAAAAAAAAAAGAAAAAAAAATAATAAAATTGGATTTTTTCTAAGTACAAAATCGAGAGAGGCTAAAAATCACCTCTTTTTCCTTCTCTCGATCAGACACTTAGAAAAAAAACGGAAAAAAAAAAAAAAAAAATTTGGATTTTTTCTAAGTACAAAATCGAGAGAGGCTAAAAATCACCTCTTTTTCCTTCTCTCGATCAGACACTTAGAAAAAAAACGGAAAAAAAAAAAAAAAAAAATTGGATTTTTTCTAAGTACAAAATCGAGAGTGGCTAAAAAGCACCTCTTTTTCCTTCTCTCGATCAGACACTTAGAAAAAAAAAAGAAAAAAAAAAAAATAAAATTGGATTTTTTCTAAGTACAAAATCAAGAGAGGCTAAAAATCACCTCTTTTTCCTTCTCTCGATCAGACACTTAGAAAAAAAACGGAAAAAAAAAAAAAAAAAATTTGGATTTTTTCTAAGTACAAAATCGAGAGTGGCTAAAAATCACCTCTTTTTCCTTCTCTCGATCAGACACTTAGAAAAAAAAATGAAAAAAAATTTGGATTTTTTCTAAGTACAAAATCGAGAGAGGCTAAAAATCACCTCTTTTTCCTTCTCTCGATCAGACACTTAGAAAAAAAACGGAAAAAAAAAAAAAAAAAATTTGGATTTTTTCTAAGTACAAAATCGAGAGAGGCTAAAAATCACCTCTTTTTCCTTCTCTCGATCAGACACTTAGAAAAAAAACGGAAAAAAAAAAAAAAAAAATTGGATTTTTTCTAAGTACAAAATCGAGAGTGGCTAAAAATCACCTCTTTTTCCTTCTCTCGATCAGACACTTAGAAAAAAAACGGAAAAAAAAAAAAAAAAAATTTGGATTTTTTCTAAGTACAAAATCGAGAGAGGCTAAAAATCACCTCTTTTTCCTTCTCTCGATCAGACACTTAGAAAAAAAAATGAAAAAAAAAAAAAAAAATGGATTTTTTCTAAGTACAAAATCAAGAGAGGCTAAAAATCACCTCTTTTTCCTTCTCTCGATCAGACACTTAGAAAAAAAAATGAAAAAAAAAAATAAAAAATTGGATTTTTTCTAAGTACAAAATCAAGAGAGGCTAAAAATCACCTCTTTTTCCTTCTCTCGATCAGATACTTAGAAAAAAAACGGAAAAAAAAATAAATAAAATTTGGATTTTTTCTAAGTACAAAATCGAGAGTGGCTAAAAATCACCTCTTTTTCCTTCTCTCGATCAGACACTTATAAAAAAAAATGAAAAAACATTTGGATTTTTTCTAAGTACAAAATCGAGAGAGGCTAAAAATCACCTCTTTTTCCTTCTCTCGATCAGACACTTAGAAAAAAAACGGAAAAAAAAAAAAAAAAATTGGATTTTTTCTAAGTACAAAATCGAGAGAGGCTAAAAATCACCTCTTTTTCCTTCTCTCGATCAGACACTTAGAAAAAAAACGGAAAAAAAAAAAAAATTTGGATTTTTTCTAAGTACAAAATCGAGAGTGGCTAAAAATCACCTCTTTTTCCTTCTGTCGATCAGACACTTAGAAAAAAAAATGAAAAAAAAAAAAAAAAAATTGGATTTTTTCTAAGTACAAAATCAAGAGAGCCTAAAAATCACCTCTTTTTCCTTCTCTCGATCAGACACTTAGAAAAAAAACGGAAAAAAAAAAAAAAAAAATTTGGATTTTTTCTAAGTACAAAATCGAGAGTGGCTAAAAATCACCTCTTTTTCCTTCTCTCGATCAGACACTTAGAAAAAAAACGGAAAAAAAAAAAAAAAAAATAGGATTTTTTCTAAGTACAAAATCAAGAGAGCCTAAAAATCACCTCTTTTTCCTTCTCTCGATCAGACACTTAGAAAAAAAACGGGAAAAAAAAAAAAAAAATTTGGATTTTTTCTAAGTACAAAATCGAGAGTGGCTAAAAATCACCTATTTTTCCTTCTCTCGATCAGACACTTAGAAAAAAAACGGAAAAAAAAAAAAAAAAAATTTGGATTTTTTCTAAGTACAAAATCGAGAGTGGCTAAAAATCACCTCTATTTCCTTCTCTCGATCAGACACTTATAAAAAAAAATGAAAAAACATTTGGATTTTTTCTAAGTACAAAATTGAGAGAGGCTAAAAATCACCTCTTTTTCCTTCTCTCGATCAGACACTTAGAAAAAAAACGGAAAAAAAAAAAAAAAAATTGGATTTTTTCTAAGTACAAAATCGAGAGAGGCTAAAAATCACCTCTTTTTCCTTCTCTCGATCAGACACTTAGAAAAAAAACGGAAAAAAAAAAAAAATTTGGATTTTTTCTAAGTACAAAATCGAGAGTGGCTAAAAATCACCTCTTTTTCCTTCTGTCGATCAGACACTTAGAAAAAAAAATGAAAAAAAAAAAAAAAAAATTGGATTTTTTCTAAGTACAAAATCAAGAGAGCCTAAAAATCACCTCTTTTTCCTTCTCTCGATCAGACACTTAGAAAAAAAACGGAAAAAAAAAAAAAAAAAATTTGGATTTTTTCTAAGTACAAAATCGAGAGTGGCTAAAAATCACCTCTTTTTCCTTCTCTCGATCAGACACTTAGAAAAAAAACGGAAAAAAAAAAAAAAAAAATAGGATTTTTTCTAAGTACAAAATCAAGAGAGCCTAAAAATCACCTCTTTTTCCTTCTCTCGATCAGACACTTAGAAAAAAAACGGGAAAAAAAAAAAAAAAATTTGGATTTTTTCTAAGTACAAAATCGAGAGTGGCTAAAAATCACCTATTTTTCCTTCTCTCGATCAGACACTTAGAAAAAAAACGGAAAAAAAAAAAAAAAAAATTTGGATTTTTTTCTAAGTACAAAATCGAGGGAGGCTAAAAATCACCTCTTTTTCCTTCTCTCGATCAGACACTTAGAAAAAAAAAAGAAAAAAAAAAAAAAAAAATTGGATTTTTTCTAAGTACAAAATCAAGAGAGGCTAAAAATCACCTCTTTTTCCTTCTCTCGATCAGACACTTAGAAAAAAAACGGAAAAAAAAAAAAAAAAATTTGGATTTTTTCTAAGTACAAAATCGAGAGAGGCTAAAAATCACCTCTTTTTCCTTCTCTCGATCAGACACTTAGAAAAAAAACGGAAAAAAAAAAAAAAAAAATTTGGATTTTTTCTAAGTACAAAATCGTGAGTGGCTAAAAATCACCTCTTTTTCCTTCTCTCGATCAGACACTTAGAAAAAAAAATGAAAAAAAAAAAAAAAATTGGATTTTTTCTAAGTACAAAATCAAGAGAGGCTAAAAATCACCTCTTTTTCCTTCTCTCGATCAGACACTTAGAAAAAAAAACGGAAAAAAAAAAAAAAAATTTGGATTTTTTCTAAGTACAAAATCGAGAGAGGCTAAAAATCACCTCTTTTTCCTTCTCTCGATCAGACACTTAGAAAAAAAAAAGAAAAAAAAAAAAAAAAAATTGGATTTTTTCTAAGTACAAAATCGAGAGAGGCTAAAAATCACCTCTTTTTCCTTCTCTCGATCAGACACTTAGAAAAAAAACGGAAAAAAATATATAAAAAATTTGGATTTTTTCCAAGTACAAAATCGAGAGAGGCTAAAAATCACCTCTTTTTCCTTCTCTCGATCAGACACTTAGAAAAAAAACGGAAAAAAAAAAAAAAATTTGGATTTTTTCTAAGTACAAAATCGAGAGTGGCTAAAAATCACCTCTTTTTCCTTCTGTCGATCAGACACTTAGAAAAAAAAATGAAAAAAAAAAAAAAAAATTGGATTTTTTCTAAGTACAAAATCAAGAGAGCCTAAAAATCACCTCTTTTTCCTTCTCTCGATCAGACACTTAGAAAAAAAACGGAAAAAAAAAAAAAAAAAATTTGGATTTTTTCTAAGTACAAAATCGAGAGTGGCTAAAAATCACCTGTTTTTCCTTCTCTCGATCAGACACTTAGAAAAAAAATGGAAAAAAAAAAAAATAAAATAGGATTTTTTCTAAGTACAAAATCAAGAGAGCCTAAAAATCACCTCTTTTTCCTTCTCTCGATCAGACACTTAGAAAAAAAACGGAAAAAAAAAAAAAAAAATTTGGATTTTTTCCAAGTACAAAATCGAGAGTGGCTAAAAATCACCTATTTTTCCTTCTCTCGATCAGACACTTAGAAAAAAAACGGAAAAAAAAAAAAAAAAAATTTGGATTTTTTCTAAGTACAAAATCGAGGGAGGCTAAAAATCACCTCTTTTTCCTTCTCTCGATCAGACACTTAGAAAAAAAAAAAAAAAAAAAAAAAAAAAATTGGATTTTTTCTAAGTACAAAATCAAGAGAGGCTAAAAATCACCTCTTTTTCCTTCTCTCGATCAGACACTTAGAAAAAAAACGGAAAAAAAAAAAAAAAAAATTTGGATTTTTTCTAAGTACAAAATCGAGAGAGGCTAAAAATCACCTCTTTTTCCTTCTCTCGATCAGACACTTAGAAAAAAAACGGAAAAAAAAAAAAAAAAAATTTGGATTTTTTCTAAGTACAAAATCGAGAGTGGCTAAAAATCACCTCTTTTTCCTTCTCTCGATCAGACACTTAGAAAAAAAAATGAAAAAAAAAAAAAAAATTGGATTTTTTCTAAGTACAAAATCAAGAGAGGCTAAAAATCACCTCTTTTTCCTTCTCTCGATCAGACACTTAGAAAAAAAACGGAAAAAAAAAAAAAAAAATTTGGATTTTTTCTAAGTACAAAATCGAGAGAGGCTAAAAATCACCTCTTTTTCCTTCTCTCGATCAGACACTTAGAAAAAAAAAAGAAAAAAAAAAAAAAAAAAATTGGATTTTTTCTAAGTACAAAATCGAGAGAGGCTAAAAATCACCTCTTTTTCCTTCTCTCGATCAGACACTTAGAAAAAAAACGGAAAAAAATATATAAAAAATTTGGATTTTTTCTAAGTACAAAATCGAGAGAGGCTAAAAATCACCTCTTTTTCCTTCTCTCGATCAGACACTTAGAAAAAAAACGGGAAAAAAAAAAAAAAAAAATGGATTTTTTCTAAGTACAAAATCGAGAATGGCTAAAAATCACCTCTTTTTCCTTCTCTCGATCAGACACTTAGAAAAAAAAATGAAAAAAAAAAAAAAAAAATTGGATTTTTTCTAAGTACAAAATCAAGAGAGGCTAAAAATCACCTCTTTTTCCTTCTCTCGATCAGATACTTAGAAAAAAAACGGAAAAAAAAAAAAATAAAATTTGGATTTTTTCTAAGTACAAAATCGAGAGTGGCTAAAAATCACCTCTTTTTCCTTCTCTCGATCAGACACTTAGAAAAAAAAATGAAAAAACATTTGGATTTTTTCTAAGTACAAAATCGAGAGAGGCTAAAAATCACCTCTTTTTCCTTCTCTCGATCAGACACTTAGAAAAAAAACGGGAAAAAAAAAAAAAAATTGGATTTTTTCTAAGTACAAAATCGAGAGTGGCTAAAAATCACCTCTTTTTCCTTCTCTCGATCAGACACTTAGAAAAAAAAATGAAAAAAAAAAAAAAAAAATTGGATTTTTTCTAAGTACAAAATCAAGAGAGGCTAAAAATCACCTCTTTTTCCTTCTCTCGATCAGACACTTAGAAAAAAACGGAAAAAAAAAAAAAAAAAAATTGGATTTTTTCTAAGTACAAAATCGAGAGAGGCTAAAAATCACCTCTTTTTCCTTCTCTCGATCAGACACTTAGAAAAAAAACGGAAAAAAAAAAATAAAAAATTTGGATTTTTTCTAAGTACAAAATCGAGAGTGGCTAAAAAATCACCTCTTTTTCCTTCTCTCGATCAGACACTTAGAAAAAAAAATGAAAAAAAAAAAAAAAAAATGGATTTTTTCTAAGTACAAAATCAAGAGAGGCTAAAAATCACCTCTTTTTCCTTCTCTCGATCAGATACTTAGAAAAAAAACGGAAAAAAAAATAAATAAAATTTGGATTTTTTCTAAGTACAAAATCGAGAGTGGCTAAAAATCACCTCTTTTTCCTTCTCTCGATCAGACACTTAGAAAAAAAAATGAAAAAACATTTGGATTTTTTCTAAGTACAAAATCGAGAGAGGCTAAAAATCACCTCTTTTTCCTTCTCTCGATCAGACACTTAGAAAAAAAACGGAAAAAAAAAAAAAAAAATTTGGATTTTTTCTAAGTGCTAAATCGAGAGAGGCTAAAAATCACCTCTTTTTCCTTCTCTCGATCAGACACTTAGAAAAAAAACGGAAAAAAAAATAAAAAAATTTGGATTTTTTTCTAAGTACAAAATCGAGAGAGGCTAAAAATCACCTCTTTTTCCTTCTCTCGATCAGACACTTAGAAAAAAAATGAAAAAAAAAAAAAAAATTGGATTTTTTCTAAGTACAAAATCAAGAGAGGCTAAAAATCACCTCTTTTTCCTTCTCTCGATCAGACACTTAGAAAAAAAACGGAAAAAAAAAAATAAAAAATTTGGATTTTTTCTAAGTACAAAATCGAGAGTGGCTAAAAATCACCTCTTTTTCCTTCTCTCGATCAGACACTTAGAAAAAAAAATGAAAAAAAATTTGGATTTTTTCTAAGTACAAAATCGAGAGAGGTAAAAATCACCTCTTTTTCCTTCTCTCGATCAGACACTTAGAAAAAAAACGGAAAAAAAAAAAAAAAAAAATTGGATTTTTTCTAAGTACAAAATCGAGAGAGGCTAAAAATCACCTCTTTTTCCTTCTCTCGATCAGACACTTAGAAAAAAAACGGAAAAAAAAAAAAAAAATTGGATTTTTTCTAAGTACAAAATCGAGAGTGGCTAAAAATCACCTCTTTTTCCTTCTCTCGATCAGACACTTAGAAAAAAAAAAGAAAAAAAAAAAAAAAAAATTGGATTTTTTCTAAGTACAAAATCAAGAGAGCCTAAAAATCACCTCTTTTTCCTTCTCTCGATCAGACACTTAGAAAAAAAACGGAAAAAAAAAAAAAAAAAATTTGGATTTTTTCTAAGTACAAAATCGAGAGAGGCTAAAAATCACCTCTTTTTCCTTCTCTCGATCAGACACTTAGAAAAAAAACGGAAAAAAAAAAAAAAAAATTTGGATTTTTTCTAAGTACAAAATCGAGAGTGGCTAAAAATCACCTCTTTTTCCTTCTCTCGATCAGACACTTAGAAAAAAAACGGAAAAAAAAAAAAAAAAAATTTGGATTTTTTCTAAGTACAAAATCGAGAGTGGCTAAAAATCACCTCTTTTTCCTTCTCTCGATCAGACACTTAGAAAAAAAACGGAAAAAAAAAAAAAAAAAATTTGGATTTTTTCTAAGTACAAAATCGAGAGTGGCTAAAAATCACCTCTTTTTCCTTCTCTCGATCAGACACTTAGAAAAAAAACGGAAAAAAAAAAAAAAAATTTGGATTTTTTCTAAGTACAAAATCGAGAGTGGCTAAAAATCACCTCTTTTTCCTTCTCTCGATCAGACACTTAGAAAAAAAAATGAAAAAAATTTTGGATTTTTTCTAAGTACAAAATCGAGAGAGGTAAAAATCACCTCTTTTTCCTTCTCTCGATCAGACACTTAGAAAAAAAACGGAAAAAAAAAAAAAAAAATTTGGATTTTTTCTAAGTACAAAATCGAGAGAGGCTAAAAATCACCTCTTTTTCCTTCTCTCGATCAGACACTTAGAAAAAAAACGGAAAAAAAAAAAAAAAATTTGGATTTTTTCTAAGTACAAAATCGAGAGTGGCTAAAAATCACCTCTTTTTCCTTCTCTCGATCAGACACTTAGAAAAAAAAAGAAAAAAAAAAAAAAAATTTGGATTTTTTCTAAGTACAAAATCGAGAGAGGCTAAAAATCACCTCTTTTTCCTTCTCTCGATCAGACACTTAGAAAAAAACGGAAAAAAAAAAAAAAAAATTTGGATTTTTTCTAAGTACAAAATCGAGAGTGGCTAAAAATCACCTCTTTTTCCTTCTCTCGATCAGACACTTAGAAAAAAAAATGAAAAAAAAAAAAAAAAAAATTTGGATTTTTTTTTCTAAGTACAAAATCGAGAGAGGCTAAAAATCACCTCTTTTTCCTTCTCTCGATCAGACACTTAGAAAAAAAACGGAAAAAAAAAAAAAAAAATTTGGATTTTTTCTAAGTACAAAATCGAGAGTGGCTAAAAATCACCTCTTTTTCCTTCTCTCGATCAGACACTTAGAAAAAAAACGGAAAAAAAAAAAAAAAAAATTTGGATTTTTTCTAAGTACAAAATCGAGAGAGGCTAAAAATCACCTCTTTTTCCTTCTCTCGATCAGACACTTAGAAAAAAAAATGAAAAAAAAAAAAAAAAAATGGATTTTTTCTAAGTACAAAATCAAGAGAGGCTAAAAATCACCTCTTTTTCCTTCTCTCGATCAGACACTTAGAAAAAAAAATGAAAAAAAAAAATAAAAAATTGGATTTTTTCTAAGTACAAAATCAAGAGAGGCTAAAAATCACCTCTTTTTCCTTCTCTCGATCAGATACTTAGAAAAAAAACGGAAAAAAAAATAAATAAAATTTGGATTTTTTCTAAGTACAAAATCGAGAGTGGCTAAAAATCACCTCTTTTTCCTTCTCTCGATCAGACACTTATAAAAAAAAATGAAAAAACATTTGGATTTTTTCTAAGTACAAAATCGAGAGAGGCTAAAAATCACCTCTTTTTCCTTCTCTCGATCAGACACTTAGAAAAAAAACGGAAAAAAAAAAAAAAAAAAATTGGATTTTTTCTAAGTACAAAATCGAGAGAGGCTAAAAATCACCTCTTTTTCCTTCTCTCGATCAGACACTTAGAAAAAAAACGGAAAAAAAAAAAAAAAATTGGATTTTTTCTAAGTACAAAATCGAGAGTGGCTAAAAATCACCTCTTTTTCCTTCTGTCGATCAGACACTTAGAAAAAAAAATGAAAAAAAAAAAAAAAAAATTGGATTTTTTCTAAGTACAAAATCAAGAGAGCCTAAAAATCACCTCTTTTTCCTTCTCTCGATCAGACACTTAGAAAAAAAACGGAAAAAAAAAAAAAAAAAATTTGGATTTTTTCTAAGTACAAAATCGAGAGTGGCTAAAAATCACCTCTTTTTCCTTCTCTCGATCAGACACTTAGAAAAAAAACGGAAAAAAAAAAAAAAAAATAGGATTTTTTCTAAGTACAAAATCAAGAGAGCCTAAAAATCACCTCTTTTTCCTTCTCTCGATCAGACACTTAGAAAAAAAACGGAAAAAAAAAAAAAAAAATTTGGATTTTTTCTAAGTACAAAATCGAGAGTGGCTAAAAATCACCTATTTTTCCTTCCCTCGATCAGACACTTAGAAAAAAAACGGAAAAAAAAAAAAAAAAAATTTGGATTTTTTCTAAGTACAAAATCGAGGGAGGCTAAAAATCACCTCTTTTTCCTTCTCTCGATCAGACACTTAGAAAAAAAAAAGAAAAAAAAAAAAAAAATTGGATTTTTTCTAAGTACAAAATCAAGAGAGGCTAAAAATCACCTCTTTTTCCTTCTCTCGATCAGACACTTAGAAAAAAAACGGAAAAAAAAAAAAAAAAATTTGGATTTTTTCTAAGTACAAAATCGAGAGAGGCTAAAAATCACCTCTTTTTCCTTCTCTCGATCAGACACTTAGAAAAAAAACGGAAAAAAAAAAAAAAAAAATTTGGATTTTTTCTAAGTACAAAATCGAGAGTGGCTAAAAATCACCTCTTTTTCCTTCTCTCGATCAGACACTTAGAAAAAAAAAAGAAAAAAAAAAAAAAAATTGGATTTTTTCTAAGTACAAAATCAAGAGAGGCTAAAAATCACCTCTTTTTCCTTCTCTCGATCAGACACTTAGAAAAAAAACGGAAAAAAAAAAAAAAAAAATTTGGATTTTTTCTAAGTACAAAATCGAGAGAGGCTAAAAATCACCTCTTTTTCCTTCTCTCGATCAGACACTTAGAAAAAAAAAAGAAAAAAAAAAAAAAAAAATTGGATTTTTTCTAAGTACAAAATCGAGAGAGGCTAAAAATCACCTCTTTTTCCTTCTCTCGATCAGACACTTAGAAAAAAAACGGAAAAAAATATATAAAAAATTTGGATTTTTTCTAAGTACAAAATCGAGAGAGGCTAAAAATCACCTCTTTTTCCTTCTCTCGATCAGACACTTAGAAAAAAAACGGGAAAAAAAAAAAAAAAATGGATTTTTTCTAAGTACAAAATCGAGAATGGCTAAAAATCACCTCTTTTTCCTTCTCTCGATCAGACACTTAGAAAAAAAAATGAAAAAAAAAAAAAAAAAATTGGATTTTTTCTAAGTACCAAATCAAGAGAGGCTAAAAATCACCTCTTTTTCCTTCTCTCGATCAGATACTTAGAAAAAAAACGGGAAAAAAAATAAATAAAATTTGGATTTTTTCTAAGTACAAAATCGAGAGTGGCTAAAAATCACCTCTTTTTCCTTCTCTCGATCAGACACTTAGAAAAAAAAATGAAAAAACATTTGGATTTTTTCTAAGTACAAAATCGAGAGAGGCTAAAAATCACCTCTTTTTCCTTCTCTCGATCAGACACTTAGAAAAAAAACGGGAAAAAAAAAAAAAAAATTGGATTTTTTCTAAGTACAAAATCGAGAGTGGCTAAAAATCACCTCTTTTTCCTTCTCTCGATCAGACACTTAGAAAAAAAAATTAAAAAAAAAAAAAAAAAATTGGATTTTTTCTAAGTACAAAATCAAGAGAGGCTAAAAATCACCTCTTTTTCCTTCTCTCGATCAGACACTTAGAAAAAAAACGGAAAAAAAAAAAAAAAAATTTGGATTTTTTCTAAGTACAAAATCGAGAGAGGCTAAAAATCACCTCTTTTTCCTTCTCTCGATCAGACACTTAGAAAAAAAACGGAAAAAAAAAAATAAAAAATTTGGATTTTTTCTAAGTACAAAATCGAGAGTGGCTAAAAATCACCTCTTTTTCCTTCTCTCGATCAGACACTTAGAAAAAAAACGGAAAAAAAAAAATAAAAAATGTGGATTTTTTCTAAGTACAAAATCGAGAGAGGCTAAAAATCACCTCTTTTTCCTTCTCTCGATCAGACACTTAGAAAAAAAACGGGAAAAAAAAAAAAAAATTGGATTTTTTCTAAGTACAAAATCGAGAGTGGCTAAAAATCACCTCTTTTTCCTTCTCTCGATCAGACACTTAGAAAAAAAAATGAAAAAAAAAAAAAAAAAATTGGATTTTTTCTAAGTACAAAATCAAGAGAGGCTAAAAATCTCCTCTTTTTCCTTCTCTCGATCAGATACTTGGAAAAAAAACGGGAAAAAAAATAAATAAAATTTGGATTTTTTCTAAGTACAAAATCGAGAGTGGCTAAAAATCACCTCTTTTTCCTTCTCTCGATCAGACACTTAGAAAAAAAAATGAAAAAACATTTGGATTTTTTCTAAGTACAAAATCGAGAGACGCTAAAAATCACCTCTTTTTCCTTCTCTCGATCAGACACTTAGAAAAAAAACGGAAAAAAAAAAAAAAAAA
The DNA here is from genome assembly GCF_033978785.1 of Entelurus aequoreus. Taxonomy (NCBI): domain Eukaryota; kingdom Metazoa; phylum Chordata; class Actinopteri; order Syngnathiformes; family Syngnathidae; genus Entelurus; species Entelurus aequoreus. The sequence goes on along the minus strand of NC_084741.1, from coordinate 74,656,886 downwards.
AATTTGGATTTTTTCTAAGTACTAAATCGAGAGAGGCTAAAAATCACCTCTTTTTCCTTCTCTCGATCAGACACTTAGAAAAAAAACGGAAAAAAAAAAAAATAAATTTGGATTTTTTCTAAGTACAAAATCGAGAGAGGCTAAAAATCACCTCTTTTTCCTTCTCTCGATCAGACACTTAGAAAAAAAAATGAAAAAAAAAAAAAAAATTGGATTTTTTCTAAGTACAAAATCAAGAGAGGCTAAAAATCACCTCTTTTTCCTTCTCTCGATCAGACACTTAGAAAAAAAACGGAAAAAAAAAAATAAAAAATTTGGATTTTTTCTAAGTACAAAATCGAGAGTGGCTAAAAATCACCTCTTTTTCCTTCTCTCGATCAGACACTTAGAAAAAAAAATGAAAAAAATTTTGGATTTTTTCTAAGTACAAAATCGAGAGAGGTAAAAATCACCTCTTTTTCCTTCTCTCGATCAGACACTTAGAAAAAAAACGGAAAAAAAAAAAAAAAATTTGGATTTTTTCTAAGTACAAAATCGAGAGAGGCTAAAAATCACCTCTTTTTCCTTCTCTCGATCAGACACTTAGAAAAAAAACGGAAAAAAAAAAAAAAAATTGGATTTTTTCTAAGTACAAAATCGAGAGTGGCTAAAAATCACCTCTTTTTCCTTCTCTCGATCAGACACTTAGAAAAAAAAAAGAAAAAAAAAAAAAAAAATTGGATTTTTTCTAAGTACAAAATCAAGAGAGCCTAAAAATCACCTCTTTTTCCTTCTCTCGATCAGACACTTAGAAAAAAAACGGAAAAAAAAAAAAAAAAATTTGGATTTTTTCTAAGTACAAAATCGAGAGAGGCTAAAAATCACCTCTTTTTCCTTCTCTCGATCAGACACTTAGAAAAAAAACGGAAAAAAAAAAAAAAAAAATTTGGATTTTTTCTAAGTACAAAATCGAGAGTGGCTAAAAATCACCTCTTTTTCCTTCTCTCGATCAGACACTTAGAAAAAAAAATGAAAAAAAAAAAAAAAAAATTTGGATTTTTTCTAAGTACAAAATCGAGAGTGGCTAAAAATCACCTCTTTTTCCTTCTCTCGATCAGACACTTAGAAAAAAAAATGAAAAAAAAAAAAAAAAAATTGGATTTTTTCTAAGTACAAAATCGAGAGAGGCTAAAAATCACCTCTTTTTCCTTCTCTCGATCAGACACTTAGAAAAAAAACGGGAAAAAAAAAAAAAAAATTGGATTTTTTCTAAGTACAAAATCGAGAGAGGCTAAAAATCACCTCTTTTTCCTTCTCTCGATCAGACACTTAGAAAAAAAACGGAAAAAAAAAAAAAAAAAATTGGATTTTTTCTAAGTACAAAATCGAGAGAGGCTAAAAATCACCTCTTTTTCCTTCTCTCGATCAGACACTTAGAAAAAAAAATGAAAAAAAAAAAAAAAATTGGATTTTTTCTAAGTACAAAATCAAGAGAGGCTAAAAATCACCTCTTTTTCCTTCTCTCGATCAGACACTTAGAAAAAAAACGGAAAAAAAAAAATAAAAAATTTGGATTTTTTCTAAGTACAAAATCGAGAGTGGCTAAAAATCACCTCTTTTTCCTTCTCTCGATCAGACACTTAGAAAAAAAAATGAAAAAAAATTTGGATTTTTTCTAAGTACAAAATCGAGAGAGGTAAAAATCACCTCTTTTTCCTTCTCTCGATCAGACACTTAGAAAAAAAACGGAAAAAAAAAAAAAAAAATTTGGATTTTTTCTAAGTACAAAATCGAGAGAGGCTAAAAATCACCTCTTTTTCCTTCTCTCGATCAGACACTTAGAAAAAAAACGGAAAAAAAAAAAAAAATTTGGATTTTTTCTAAGTACAAAATCGAGAGTGGCTAAAAATCACCTCTTTTTCCTTCTCTCGATCAGACACTTAGAAAAAAAAATGAAAAAAAAAAAAAAAAATTGGATTTTTTCTAAGTACAAAATCGAGAGAGGCTAAAAATCACCTCTTTTTCCTTCTCTCGATCAGACACTTAGAAAAAAAACGGAAAAAAAAAAAAAAAAATTGGATTTTTTCTAAGTACAAAATCGAGAGAGGCTAAAAATCACCTCTTTTTCCTTCTCTCGATCAGACACTTAGAAAAAAAACGGAAAAAAAAAAATAAAAAATTTGGATTTTTTCTAAGTACAAAATCGAGAGAGGCTAAAAATCACCTCTTTTTCCTTCTCTCGATCAGACACTTAGAAAAAAAAAAGAAAAAAAAAAGAAAAAATTGGATTTTTTCTAAGTACAAAATCGAGAGAGGCTAAAAATCACCTCTTTTTCCTTCTCTCGATCAGACACTTAGAAAAAAAACGGAAAAAAAAAAAAAAAAAATGTGGATTTTTTCTAAGTACAAAATCGAGAGAGGCTAAAAATCACCTCTTTTTCCTTCTCTCGATCAGACACTTAGAAAAAAAACGGAAAAAAAAAATAAAAAAATTGGATTTTTTCTAAGTACAAAATCGAGAGAGGCTAAAAATCACCTCTTTTTCCTTCTCTCGATCAAACACTTAGAAAAAAAACGGAAAAAAAAAAAAAAAAATTGGATTTTTTCTAAGTACAAAATCGAGAGTGGCTAAAAATCACCTCTTTTTCCTTCTCTCGATCAGACACTCAGAAAAAAAAAAGAAAAAAAAAAAAAAAAATTGGATTTTTTCTAAGTACAAAATCAAGAGAGGCTAAAAATCACCTCTTTTTCCTTCTCTCGATCAGATACTTAGAAAAAAAAACGGAAAAAAAATTAAATAAAATTTGGATTTTTTCTAAGTACAAAATCGAGAGTGGCTAAAAATCACCTCTTTTTCCTTCTCTCGATCAGACACTTAGAAAAAAAAATGAAAAAACATTAGGATTTTTTCTAAGTACAAAATCGAGAGAGGCTAAAAATCACCTCTTTTTCCTTCTCTCGATCAGACACTTAGAAAAAAAACGGAAAAAAAAAAAAAAAAAAATTGGATTTTTTCTAAGTACAAAATCGAGAGTGGCTAAAAATCACCTCTTTTTCCTTCTCTCGATCAGACACTTAGAAAAAAAAATGAAAAAAAAAAAAAAAAAATTGGATTTTTTCTAAGTACAAAATCAAGAGAGGCTAAAAATCACCTCTTTTTCCTTCTCTCGATCAGACACTTAGAAAAAAAACGGAAAAAAAAAAAATAATAATTTGGATTTTTTCTAAGTACAAAATCGAGAGAGGCTAAAAATCACCTCTTTTTCCTTCTCTCGATCAGACACTTAGAAAAAAAAAGAAAAAAAAAAAAAAAATTGGATTTTTTCTAAGTACAAAATCGAGAGAGGCTAAAAATCACCTCTTTTTCCTTCTCTCGATCAGACACTTACAAAAAAAAAAGAAAAAAAAAAAAAAAAATTGGATTTTTTCTAAGTACAAAATCAAGACAGCCTAAAAATCACCTCTTTTTCCTTCTCTCGATCAGACACTTAGAAAAAAAACGGAAAAAAAAAAAAAAAAAATTGGATTTTTTCTAAGTACAAAATCGAGAGAGGCTAAAAATCACCTCTTTTTCCTTCTCTCGATCAGACACTTAGAAAAAAAACTGATAAAAAAAACAAAAAATTTTGGATTTTTTCTAAGTACAAAATCGAGAGAGGCTAAAAATCACCTCTTTTTCCTTCTCTCGATCAGACACTTAGAAAAAAAACTGAAAAAAAAAAAAAAAATTGGATTTTTTTCTAAGTACAAAATCGAGAGAGGCTAAAAATCACCTCTTTTTCCTTCTCTCGATCAGACACTTAGAAAAAAAACGGAAAAAAAAAAAAAAAAAATTGGATTTTTTCTAAGTACAAAATCGAGAGAGGCTAAAAATCACCTCTTTTTCCTTCTCTCGATCAGACACTTGGAAAAAAAACTGGAAAAAAAATGAAACAATTTTAGATTTTTTCTAAGTACAAAATCGAGAGAGGCTAAAAATCACCTCTTTTTCCTTCTCTCGATCAGACACTTAGAAAAAAAACGGGAAAAAAAAAAAAAAAAATTGGATTTTTTCTAAGTACAAAATCGAGAGAGGCTAAAAATCACCTCTTTTTCCTTCTCTCGATCAGACACTTAGAAAAAAAACGGAAAAAAAAAAAAAAAAAATTGGATTTTTTCTAAGTACAAAATCGAGAGAGGCTAAAAATCACCTCTTTTTCCTTCTCTCGATCAGACACTTAGAAAAAAAACGGAAAAAAAAAAAAAAAAAATTCGGATTTTTTCTAAGTACAAAATCGAGAGAGGCTAAAAATCACCTCTTTTTCCTTCTCTCGATCAGACACTTAGAAAAAAAACTGAAAAAAAAAACAAACAATTTTTGATTTTTTCTAAGTACAAAATCGAGAGAGGCTAAAAATCACCTCTTTTTCCTTCTCTCGATCAGACACTTAGAAAAAAAACTGAAAAAAAAAAAAAAAATTGGATTTTTTCTAAGTACAAAATCGAGAGAGGCTAAAAATCACCTCTTTTTCCTTCTCTCGATCAGACACTTAGAAAAAAAACGGAAAAAAAAAAAAAAAAAATTGGATTTTTTCTAAGTACAAAATCGAGAGAGGCTAAAAATCACCTCTTTTTCCTTCTCTCGATCAGACACTTAGAAAAAAAACGGAAAAAAAAAAAAAAAATTGGATTTTTTCTAAGTACAAAATCGAGAGAGGCTAAAAATCACCTCTTTTTCCTTCTCTCGATCAGACACTTAGAAAAAAAACTGAAAAAAAAACCAAAAAATTTTGGATTTTTTCTAAGTACAAAATCGAGAGAGGCTAAAAATCACCTCTTTTTCCTTCTCTCGATCAGACACTTAGAAAAAAAACTGAAAAAAAAAAAAAAAAAATGGATTTTTTCTAAGTACAAAATCGAGAGAGGCTAAAAATCACCTCTTTTTCCTTCTCTCGATCAGACACTTAGAAAAAAAACGGAAAAAAAAAAAAAAAAATTTGGATTTTTTCTAAGTACAAAATCGAGAGAGGCTAAAAATCACCTCTTTTTCCTTCTCTCGATCAGACACTTGGAAAAAAAACTGGAAAAAAAATGAAACAATTTTAGATTTTTTCTAAGTACAAAATCGAGAGAGGCTAAAAATCACCTCTTTTTACCTTCTCTCGATCAGACACTTAGAAAAAAAACTGAAAAAAAAAAATAAAAATTTTGGATTTTTTCTAAGTACAAAATCGAGAGAGGCTAAAAATCACCTCTTTTTACCTTCTCTCGATCAGACACTTAGAAAAAAAACGGAAAAAAAAAAAAATTGGGATTTTTTCTAAGTACAAAATCGAGAGAGGCTAAAAATCACCTCTTTTTACCTTCTCTCGATTAGACACTTAGAAAAAAAACAGAAAAAAAAAAAATGGATTTTTTCTAAGTACAAAATCGAGAGAGGCTAAAAATCACCTCTTTTTACCTTCTCTCGATCAGACACTTAGAAAAAAACCGGAAAAAAAATTTAAAAAAATTGGATTTTTTCTAAGTACAAAATCGAGAGAGGCTAAAAATCACCTCTTTTTACCTTCTCTCGATTAGACACTTAGAAAAAAAACGGGGAAAAAAAAAAAAATGGATTTTTTCTAAGTACAAAATCAAGAGAGGCTAAAAATCACCTCTTTTTACCTTCTCTCGATCAGACACTTAGAAAAAAAACGGAAAAAAAAAAATAAAAAATTGGATTTTTTCTAAGTACAAAATCGAGAGAGGCTAAAAATCACCTCTTTTTACCTTCTCTCGATCAGACACTAAGAAAAAAAACGGAAAAAAATAAATAAAAATTTGGATTTTTTCTAAGTACAAAATCGAGAGAGGCTAAAAATCACCTCTTTTTACCTTCTCTCGATCAGACACTTAGAAAAAAAACTGAAAAAAAAAAAAAAAATTGGATTTTTTCTAAGTACAAAATCGAGAGAGGCTAAAAATCACCTCTTTTTACCTTCTCTCGATCAGACTCTTAGAAAAAAACGGAAAAAAAATAAAAAATTATTGGATTTTTTCTAAATACAAAATCGAGAGAGGCTAAAAATCACCTCTTTTTACCTTCTCTCGATCAGACACTTAGAAAAAAAACGGGAAAAAAAAAATTATTGTATTTTTTCTAAGTACAAAATCGAGAGAGGCTAAAAATCACCTCTTTTTACCTTCTCTCGATCAGACACTTAGAAAAAAAACTAAAAAAAAAAAAAAATTCTTGGATTTTTTTCTAAGTACAAAATCGAGAGAGGCTAAAAATGACCTCTTTTTACCTTCTCTCGATCAGACACTTAGAAAAAATACGGAAAAAAATAAAAAATTATTGGATTTTTTCTAAGTACAAAATCGAGAGAGGCTGAAAATCACCTCTTTTTACCTTCTCTCGATCAGACACTTAGAAAAAAAACGGAAAAAAAATATATATATATTGGATTTTTTTCTAAGTACAAAATCGAGAAAGGCTAAAAATCACCTCTTTTTACCTTCTCTCGATCAGACACTTAGTAAAAAAACGGGAAAAAAATAAAAAATTATTGGATTTTTTCTAAATACAAAATCGAGAGAGGCTAAAAATCCCCTCTTTTTACCTTCTCTCGATCATACACTTAGAAAAAAAACGGGGAAAAAAAAAACAATTCTTGGATTTTTTCTAAGTACAAAATCGAGAGAGGCTAAAAATCACCTCTTTTTACCTTCTCTCGATCAGACACTTAGTAAAAAAACGGAAAAAAAATAAAAAATTATTGGATTTTTTCTAAATACAAAATCGAGAGAAGCTAAAAATCCCCTCTTTTTACCTTCTCTCGATCAGACACTTAGAAAAAAAACGGGAAAAAAAAAATTATTGTATTTTTTCTAAGTACAAAATCGAGAGAGGCTAAAAATCACCTCTTTTTACCTTCTCTCGATCAGACACTTAGAAAAAAAACTAAAAAAAAAAAAAAATTCTTGGATTTTTTTCTAAGTACAAAATCGAGAGAGGCTAAAAATGACCTCTTTTTACCTTCTCTCGATCAGACACTTAGAAAAAATACGGAAAAAAATAAAAAATTATTGGATTTTTTCTAAGTACAAAATCGAGAGAGGCTGAAAATCACCTCTTTTTACCTTCTCTCGATCAGACACTTAGAAAAAAAACGGAAAAAAAAAATATATATATTGGATTTTTTTCTAAGTACAAAATCGAGAAAGGCTAAAAATCACCTCTTTTTACCTTCTCTCGATCAGACACTTAGTAAAAAAACGGGAAAAAAATAAAAAATTATTGGATTTTTTCTAAATACAAAATCGAGAGAGGCTAAAAATCCCCTCTTTTTACCTTCTCTCGATCATACACTTAGAAAAAAAACGGGGAAAAAAAAAACAATTCTTGGATTTTTTCTAAGTACAAAATCGAGAGAGGCTAAAAATCACCTCTTTTTACCTTCTCTCGATCAGACACTTAGTAAAAAAACGGAAAAAAAATAAAAAATTATTGGATTTTTTCTAAATACAAAATCGAGAGAAGCTAAAAATCCCCTCTTTTTACCTTCTCTCGATCAGACACTTAGAAGAAAAACGGAAAAAAAAAAAAATTCTTGGATTTTTTCTAAGTACAAAATCGAGAGAGGCTAAAAATCACCTCTTTTTACCTTCTCTCGATCAGACACTTAGAAAAAAAACTGGAAAAAAAAAAAACTTGTTGGATTTTTTCTAAGTACAAAATCGAGAGAGGCTAAAAATCACCTCTTTTTACCTTCTCTCGATCAGACACTTAGAAAAAAAACTAAAAAAAAAAAAAATTCTTGGATTTTTTTCTAAGTACAAAATCGAGAGAGGCTAAAAATCACCTTTTTTTACCTTCTCTCGATCAGACACTTAGAAAAAAAACGGAAAAAAAAAAATTTATTGGATTTTTTCTAAGTACAAAATCGAGAGAGGCTAAAAATCACCTCTTTTTCCTTCTCTCGATCAGACACTTAGAAAAAAAACGGAAAAAAAAAAAAAAAAAAATGGATTTTTTCTAAGTACAAAATCGAGAGAGGCTAAAAATCACCTCTTTTTCCTTCTCTCGATCAGACACTTAGAAAAAAAACTGAAAAAAAAAAAAAACAATTTTGGATTTTTTCTAAGTACAAAATCGAGAGAGGCTAAAAATCACCTCTTTTTCCTTCTCTCGATCAGACACTTAGAAAAAAAACTGAAAAAAAAAAAAAAAAATTGGATTTTTTCTAAGTACAAAATCGAGGGAGGCTAAAAATCACCTCTTTTTCCTTCTCTCGATCAGACACTTAGAAAAAAAACGGAAAAAAAAAAATAATAATTTGGATTTTTCCTAAGTACAAAATCGAGAGAGGCTAAAACACCTCTTTTTACCTTCTCTCGATCAGACACTTAGAAAAAAAACGGGAAAAAAAAAAAAAAAAATTGGATTTTTTTCTAAGTACAAAATCGAGAGAGGCTAAAAATCACCTCTTTTTAACTTCTCTCGATCAGACACTTAGAAAAAAAACGGAAAAAAAAAATAAATTGGATTTTTTCTAAGTACAAAATCGAGAGAGGCTAAAAATCACCTCTTTTTACCTTCTCTCGATCAGACACTTAGAAAAAAAACGGAAAAACAAAAAAAATTGGATTTTTTCTAAGTACAAAATCGAGAGAGGCTAAAAATCACCTCTTTTTCCTTCTCTCGATCAGACACTTAGAAAAAAAACGGAAAAAAAAAAAAAAAAAATTTGGATTTTTTCTAAGTACAAAATCGAGGGAGGCTAAAAATCACCTCTTTTTCCTTCTCTCGATCAGACACTTAGAAAAAAAACGGAAAAAAAAAAAAAAAAATTGGATTTTTTCTAAGTACAAAATCGAGAGAGGCTAAAAATCACCTCTTTTTCCTTCTCTCGATCAGACACTTAGAAAAAAAACGGAAAAAAAAAAAAAAAAAATTCGGATTTTTTCTAAGTACAAAATCGAGAGAGGCTAAAAATCACCTCTTTTTCCTTCTCTCGATCAGACACTTAGAAAAAAAACTGAAAAAAAAAACAAACAATTTTTGATTTTTTCTAAGTACAAAATCGAGAGAGGCTAAAAATCACCTCTTTTTCCTTCTCTCGATCAGACACTTAGAAAAAAAACGGAAAAAAAAAAAAAAAAAATTCGGATTTTTTCTAAGTACAAAATCGAGAGAGGCTAAAAATCACCTCTTTTTCCTTCTCTCGATCAGACACTTAGAAAAAAAACTGAAAAAAAAAACAAACAATTTTTGATTTTTTCTAAGTACAAAATCGAGAGAGGCTAAAAATCACCTCTTTTTCCTTCTCTCGATCAGACACTTAGAAAAAAAACTGAAAAAAAAAAAAAAAATTGGATTTTTTCTAAGTACAAAATCGAGAGAGGCTAAAAATCACCTCTTTTTCCTTCTCTCGATCAGACACTTAGAAAAAAAACGGAAAAAAAAAAAAAAAATTGGATTTTTTCTAAGTACAAAATCGAGAGAGGCTAAAAATCACCTCTTTTTCCTTCTCTCGATCAGACACTTAGAAAAAAAACGGGAAAAAAAAAAAAAAAATTGGATTTTTTCTAAGTACAAAATCGAGAGAGGCTAAAAATCACCTCTTTTTCCTTCTCTCGATCAGACACTTAGAAAAAAAACTGAAAAAAAAACCAAAAAATTTTGGATTTTTTCTAAGTACAAAATCGAGAGAGGCTAAAAATCACCTCTTTTTCCTTCTCTCGATCAGACACTTAGAAAAAAAACTGAAAAAAAAAAAAAAAAAAGGATTTTTTCTAAGTACAAAATCGAGAGAGGCTAAAAATCACCTCTTTTTCCTTCTCTCGATCAGACACTTAGAAAAAAAACGGAAAAAAAAAAAAAAAATTTGGATTTTTTCTAAGTACAAAATCGAGAGAGGCTAAAAATCACCTCTTTTTCCTTCTCTCGATCAGACACTTGGAAAAAAAACTGGAAAAAAAATGAAACAATTTTAGATTTTTTCTAAGTACAAAATCGAGAGAGGCTAAAAATCACCTCTTTTTACCTTCTCTCGATCAGACACTTAGAAAAAAAACTAAAAAAAAAAAAAATTCTTGGATTTTTTTCTAAGTACAAAATCGAGAGAGGCTAAAAATGACCTCTTTTTACCTTCTCTCGATCAGACACTTAGAAAAAATACGGAAAAAAAAAAAAAAATTATTGGATTTTTTCTAAGTACAAAATCGAGAGAGGCTGAAAATCACCTCTTTTTACCTTCTCTCGATCAGACACTTAGAAAAAAAACGGAAAAAAAATATATATATATTGGATTTTTTTCTAAGTACAAAATCGAGAGAGGCTAAAAATCACCTCTTTTTACCTTCTCTCGATCAGACACTTAGTAAAAAAACGGAAAAAAAATAAAAAATTATTGGATTTTTTCTAAATACAAAATCGAGAGAGGCTAAAAATCCCCTCTTTTTACCTTCTCTCGATCATACACTTAGAAAAAAAACGGGGAAAAAAAAAACAATTCTTGGATTTTTTCTAAGTACAAAATCGAGAGAGGCTAAAAATCACCTCTTTTTACCTTCTCTCGATCAGACACTTAGTAAAAAAACGGAAAAAAAAAAAAAAATTATTGGATTTTTTCTAAATACAAAATCGAGAGAGGCTAAAAATCCCCTCTTTTTACCTTCTCTCGATCAGACACTTAGAAAAAAAACGGAAAAAAAAAAAAAAATTCTTGGATTTTTTCTAAGTACAAAATCGAGAGAGGCTAAAAATCACCTCTTTTTACCTTCTCTCGATCAGACACTTAGAAAAAAAACTAAAAAAAAAAAAAATTCTTGGATTTTTTTCTAAGTACAAAATCGAGAGAGGCTAAAAATCACCTCTTTTTCCTTCTCTCGATCAGACACTTAGAAAAAAAACGGAAAAAAAAAAAAAAAAAATTTGGATTTTTTCTAAGTACAAAATCGAGAGAGGCTAAAAATCACCTCTTTTTCCTTCTCTCGATCAGACACTTAGAAAAAAAACTGAAAAAAAAAAAAAACAATTTTGGATTTTTTCTAAGTACAAAATCGAGAGAGGCTAAAAATCACCTCTTTTTCCTTCTCTCGATCAGACACTTAGAAAAAAAACTGAAAAAAAAAAAAAAAAATTTGGATTTTTTCTAAGTACAAAATCGAGAGAGGCTAAAAATCACCTCTTTTTCCTTCTCTCGATCAGACACTTAGAAAAAAAACAGAAAAAAAAAAAAAACATTTGGACTTTTTCTAAGTACAAAATCGAGAAAGGCTAAAAATCACCTCTTTTTCCTTCTCTCGATCAGACACTTAGAAAAAAAACTGGAAAAAATAAAATAAAATTTGGATTTTTTCTAAGTACAAAATCGAGAGAGGCTAAAAATCACCTCTTTTTCCTTCTCTCGATCAGACACTTAGAAAAAAAACTGAAAAAAAAAAAAAACATTTGGATTTTTTCTAAGTACAAAATCAAGAGAGGCTAAAAATCACCTCTTTTTTCCTTCTCTCGATCAGACACTTAGAAAAAAAACGGAAAAAAAAAAATAATAATTTGGATTTTTCCTAAGTACAAAATCGAGAGAGGCTAAAACACCTCTTTTTACCTTCTCTCGATCAGACACTTAGAAAAAAAACGGGAAAAAAAAAAATAAAATTGGATTTTTTCTAAGTACAAAATCGAGAGAGGCTAAAAATCACCTCTTTTTACCTTCTCTCGATCAGACACTTAGAAAAAAAAACGGAAAAAAAAAAAAAAAAAAATTCGATTTTTTCTAAGTACAAAATCGAGAGAGGCTAAAACACCTCTTTTTACGTTCTCTCGATCAGACACTTAGAAAAAAAACGGAAAAAAAAAATGTGGATTTTTTCTAAGTACAAAATCGAGAGAGGCTAAAAATCACCTCTTTTTACCTTCTCTCGATCAGACACTTAGAAAAATAACGGAAAAAAAATAATAATAATTTGGATTTTTTCTAAGTACAAAATCGAGAGAGGCTAAAAATCACCTCTTTTTACCTTCTCTCGATCAGACACTTAGAAAAAAAACGGGGAAAAAAAAAAAAAAAAATTGGATTTTTTCTAAGTACAAAATCAAGAGAGGCTAAAAATCACCTCTTTTTACCTTCTCTCGATCAGACACTTAGAAAAAAAACGGAAAAAAAAAAAATAAAATTGATTTTTTCTAAGTACAAAATCGAGAGAGGCTAAAATCACCTCTTTTTACCTTCTCTCGATCAGACACTTAGAAAAAAAACGGAAAAAAAAAATAATAATAATTTGGATTTTTTCTAAGTACAAAATCGAGGGAGGCTAAAAATCACCTCTTTTTACCTTCTCTCGATCAGACACTTAGAAAAAAAACGGAAAAAAAAAAAAAAAATTTGGATTTTTTCTAAGTACAAAATCGAGAGAGGCTAAAAATCACCTCTTTTTACATTCTCTCGATCAGACACTTAGAAAAAAAACGGAAAAAAAAAAAAATTGGATTTTTTCTAAGTACAAAATCGAGAGAGGCTAAAAATCACCTCTTTTTACCTTCTCTCGATCAGACACTTAGAAAAAAAACGGAAAAAAAAAAAAAAAATTGGGATTTTTTCTAAGTACAAAATCGAGAGAGGCTAAAAATCACCTCTTTTTACCTTCTCTCGATTAGACACTTAGAAAAAAAACAGAAAAAAAAATTTGGATTTTTTCTAAGTACAAAATCGAGAGAGGCAAAAAATCACCTCTTTTTACCTTCTCTCGATCAGACACTTAGAAAAAAACCGGAAAAAAAATTTAAAAAAATTGGATTTTTTCTAAGTACAAAATCGAGAGAGGCTAAAAATCACCTCTTTTTACCTTCTCTCGATTAGACACTTAGAAAAAAAACGGAAAAAAAAAAAAAAAAAAGGATTTTTTCTAAGTACAAAATCAAGAGAGGCTAAAAATCACCTCTTTTTACTTTCTCTCGATCAGACACTTAGAAAAAAAACGGAAAAAAAAAAAAAAAAAATTGGATTTTTTCTAAGTACAAAATCGAGAGAGGCTAAAAATCACCTCTTTTTACCTTCTCTCGATCAGACACTAAGAAAAAAAACGGAAAAAAATAAATACAAATTTGGATTTTTTCTAAGTACAAAATCGAGAGAGGCTAAAAATCACCTCTTTTTACCTTTTCTCGATCAGACACTTAGAAAAAAAACGGAAAAAAAAAAAAAAAAGTGGATTTTTTCTAAGTACAAAATCGAGAGAGGCTAAAAATCACCTCTTTTTTACCTTCTCTCGATCAGACACTTAGAAAAAAAACGGGAAAAAAAAAAAATTGGATTTTTTCTAAGTACAAAATCGAGAGAGGCTAAAAATCACCTCTTTTTACCTTCTCTCGATCAGACACTTAGAAAAAAACGGAAAAAAAATAAAAAATTATTGGATTTTTTCTAAATACAAAATCGAGAGAGGCTAAAAATCACCTCTTTTTACCTTCTCTCGATCAGACACTTAGAAAAAAAATGGGAAAAAAAAAAAATTATTGTATTTTTTCTAAGTACAAAATCGAGAGAGGCTAAAAATCACCTCTTTTTACCTTCTCTCGATCAGACACTTAGAAAAAAAACTAAAAAAAAAAAAATTTCTTGGATTTTTTTCTAAGTACAAAATCGAGAGAGGCTAAAAATCACCTCTTTTTACCTTCTCTCGATCAGACACTTAGAAAAAATACGGAAAAAAAAAAAAAAATTATTGGATTTTTTCTAAGTACAAAATCGAGAGAGGCTGAAAATCACCTCTTTTTACCTTCTCTCGATCAGACACTTAGAAAAAAAACGGAAAAAATATATATATATATTGGAGTTTTTTCTAAGTACAAAATCGAGAGAGGCTAAAAATCACCTCTTTTTACCTTCTCTCGATCAGACACTTAGTAAAAAAAACGGAAAAAAAATAAAAAATTATTGGATTTTTTCTAAATACAAAATCGAGAGAGGCTAAAAATCCCCTCTTTTTACCTTCTCTCGATCATACACTTAGAAAAAAAACGGGGAAAAAAAAAACAATTCTTGGATTTTTTCTAAGTACAAAATCGAGAGAGGCTAAAAATCACCTCTTTTTACCTTCTCTCGATCAGACACTTAGTAAAAAAACGGAAAAAAAATAAAAAATTATTGGATTTTTTCTAAATACAAAATCGAGAGAGGCTAAAAATCCCCTCTTTTTACCTTCTCTCGATCAGAGACTTAGAAAAAAAACGGAAAAAAAAAAAAAAATTCTTGGATTTTTTCTAAGTACAAAATCGAGAGAGGCTAAAAATCACCTCTTTTTACCTTCTCTCGATCAGACACTTAGAAAAAAAACTGGAAAAAAAAAAAACTTGTTGGATTTTTTCTAAGTACAAAATCGAGAGAGGCTAAAAATCACCTCTTTTTACCTTCTCTCGATCAGACACTTAGAAAAAAAACTAAAAAAAAAAAAAATTCTTGGATTTTTTTCTAAGTACAAAATCGAGAGAGGCTAAAAATCACCTTTTTTTACCTTCTCTCGATCAGACACTTAGAAAAAAAACGGAAAAAAAAAAATTTATTGGATTTTTTCTAAGTACAAAATCGAGAGAGGCTGAAAATCACCTCTTTTTACCTTCTCTCGATCAGACACTTAGAAAAAAAACGGAAAAAAAAAAAAAATTCTTGGATTTTTTCTAAGTACAAAATCGAGAGAGGCTAAAAATCACCTCTTTTTACCTTCTCTCGATCAGACACTTAGAAAAAAAACTGAAAAAAAAAAAAATTTATTGGATTTTTTCTAAGTACAAAATCGAGAGAGGCTAAAAATCACCTCTTTTTACCTTCTCTCGATCAGACAATTAGAAAAAAAACTGAAAAAAAACAAAAAAAAATTTGGATTTTTTCTAAGTACAAAATCGAGAGAGGCTGAAAATCACTTCTTTTTACCGTCTCTCGATCAGACACTTAGAAAAAAAACGGGAAAAAAAATAAATTCTTGGATTTTTTCTAAGTCCTCAATCCTTGCCCCTCCCCCAAACCCTAATCCTAACCCCCAACACCTAACTTGGCCAGTGCCGCCAGCCCGTGCGCAGGTGTTTTGCCTCCTTGGTGGACCGGACGGGTGCCTTGTGGGTGAGTTATCCTCTTGCTGCAGGTGTGATGGGGGCAGCAAGTCATAAACTTGAAAGACTTGTTTCTAAACACATTGTAAATTGGAGTTTGAGGGAGATCATGGCAAATATCTTCTTGCCTTGATGTGGAGGGTGTCAGCCCCGCCCCCTTCCTGCTCAAAACCTCCTCCATTCCTGAGACAGGCACATCTCCCTCACAGCGCTCGATGCGAGCACATCACGCTGTAGAGAAATCATGGAGAAGCCACAGCCAGCCTGAGGAGGTCTAGAGGGCCGAAACGCGTCGCTGGAGTCAGGTCCAACATGTGTTTGACATCATATCTAATGCTTGTTGTGATTTCTTTCTTGCAGGGTGCCCTGAGGGTCTACCGTTGGAGGTGGACGTTACCGGCGCGGGCTGTAGCAGGACAGAGCATCCTTGCCCCTCCCCCAAACCCTAATCCTAACCCCCCAACACCTAACCATAACCCTCTACAACCTAACTTGCCTGTGCCTCCAATCCGCCTGTTGAGTGGCGTCCATGCCTTTCGTGCGCCCCCCCGGGGGCTCTGTTTGGCGACGTTGGTGTGTGGTGCTTGACAATGTGCAGACCCACCAAGCATTATAAGGGTCAGAGGTCACAGACATGGACAGATCGTATTTTGATTTCGTTTGAAGTGATTTATACTTCTTTATTTTGTGTGCTGTGATTTACTTACTTACCTGTGTGCAGTGCTTTTTGAGTCCAGCTGGCCTGGATCACTTTTATCTTTACTTACCTTTGGAGTGATTATTTTTTGGTGTTATTTTGCACCAAATACTTTTCCATGTCTGTGGAGTGTGATCATTGCAGCTGTGAGCAATCGCCACCTGCAAACACTCGGAGCGATTCATTGCAGCTGAGGGCATAAGCCACGCCCCCTGCTAGCTCCTTTAAAACCTCTTTTTGCATTCGCCGCTCATTTTACCTCCAGCAGTTGAGGGGACAACTGATCTAGGAGAAGTAATGAAGCCAAAGTTTTTAAAGTTTCACACCTGATGAGGCCATATAGGCCGAAACGTACGTAGTGTGATTTTTAGAACTTGACTGTGTTGACGCCACACTCGGCGGTTGCCGTTCGGGGTCCTTGGGGGGTGTGCGTCTGGTGGGGGCGTCACTCTGGCGGGTTGTTGATTGGACCGTGCCATCCTAATTCCTGTCCCATTCCTCTAACCCTAACCGTAACCCCAACCATAACCCTCTACAACCTAACCCTAACCCTAACCCTAACCCTAACCCTTGTGGTGGACCCCCTCCCACCTGCAGGCGACCTGAGACTTGTGGTGGACCCCCTCCCACCTGCAGGCGACCTGAGACGGAGAGGACGAGACGACTGAGCGCTGAACGCATCGTGCCTCCTGACCACAGCTCGCGCACACCCGTCGGTGTCCAGCCAGCCACAGAGGTCGGTGCGGTGACTTGGAGGTTCCCCACTGACGGGCTGACACGCTGGTTCCAAAGATGGACGGGCCTATCACACAATCCCCATATTTCGGGTTGGTGTCTAAATGGGGAGCAAATGGTCTAATTTTGTGGGTGTTGTCTGGTTTGCCTCCTTCAGGGACTTCCGGGGGGTTCTGCGTCTGGCGGAGCCCAACTTGCGGAGGGTTGATTGGACCGTGCACATTCCCTAACCCCGTTTCTCTCTCTCTCTCTCTCTCTCTCTCTCTCTCTCTCTCTCTCTCTCTCTCTCTCTCTCTCTCTCTCTTTCTCACCCCCAAAAACCTAACCCTAACCCTAACCCTAACCCTAACCCTAACCCTAACCCTAACCCTCACTCTGGCGGGTTGTTGATTGGACCGTGCCATCCTAATTCCTGTCCCATTCCCCTAACCCTAATCCTAACCCTAACCATAACCCTCTACAACCTAACCCTAACCCTAACCCTAACCCTAACCCTAACCCTAACCCTTTTACCGAAACGTTGCATCGATTTGTCATAGTTTATACATGTTAATAAATAGTGCTATTTTTTGGAAATTTGGATTTTTCATTTTTCCTTTTCATCTGCCCATTGACACTTTAACAAACTACCTCCGATTCTGTTGCCTGCATTTATTTTTGTATACAATGTCCGGGTTGTTGAAAAAGCAAGCCCCTCTTTTTATGGCTAGCAGCATTAGCAAAAGCCATGCGGTGCCACCATTTTGGCTTACTGCTGCTAGCGCCGGTGAAGATGGGCGTGGCCTCAACTATGAGTCACGCTACGGCGAATTAGCAGGCAACAACATCCAGAACGGAGATGGTCTCCAAGACTACCATTTCGGCCCTAAAATAAGAGGTATGCAAAACATTATCACAATGTTGCATCATCTTAAAAATGTTAACCAACATGAGCAACCACAAACTATTTCCAAAATGGCAAATACATTGGCCATCAGAATAAGGCCTGCATTAAACAATGCGGACACGCAGGCCTTAATTGTAATTAACGCCAGAAATTGGGCCGGCGCAACTATGGACATTTTGAAGAGGCATTATTTAAACGCATTAAAAATTGAAAAGGACAAGCTGACTCCTATAATTGGATACAATTGGAGGTCTTCCTTTTTTATTGCCTCCAACTGGGCCAAAAAGAAGTTTGGCACAAAGATGACTTTTGACACCCTACAACTGGCGGAGAGCCATATAGCCTCGCTGATGATGACACCCAAAGGCCACAACGAGCGAGCGGTTCCACCAGGACCGAGCGATGACGACGAAGCCTGTCTCTGCATCCCAGAAACCTCAGGCCATGGCGGAGATTGGCGGCGAGTTCCCTCCTCCTGCCTGCTTGGCGCCGGCTGTTCTGATGACTCCACAAAGTTCCAGCACACACGCAGAAGCTTCCTGCTCCGCTCCTGTGACGCAAGACGACAGACGAAGGCGAGAACGCAGACGGCCCGTGAGTGACCTGAGACCGTGGAACATCGGACCCCGCGCGCCCCAGGTACAGAGTGCGACTTGTGGTTCACCCCCTCCCACCTGCAGGCGACCTGAGACGGAGAGGATGAGACGACCGAGTCCTATGCGCACCGTTCCTCCTGACTACAGCTCGCTCACGCCCATCCTTGTCCAGCCAGCCACAGAGGTCGGTGCGGTGACTTGGAAGTCCCCCACTGACGGGCTGACACGCTGGTTCCGTAAATGGGCGGGCCCACCACATATGACCCATATATCGGGGGGATGTCTAAATGGGGTGCAAAATGTCTGACTTTGTGGGTGTTATCTGGTTGGCCTCCTTTGGGGACTTCCGGGGGGTTCTGCGTCTGGCGGGGCGTTGCCTTGGCGGGGAGTTGATGGACCGTGCACAAACCCCTCCTCCTCTCTCTCTCTCTCTCTCTCGCTCTTTCTTTCTTAATCCCCCAAAACCTAACCCTAACCCTAACCCCTAACCCTAACCCTAACCCTAACCCTGTCTCTGCATCCCAGATTCCTCAGGCCATGGTGGAGATTGGCGGCGAGTTCCCTCCTCCTTCCTGCTTGGCGCCGGCTGTCCTGATGTCTCCGCAGTCCGACACACACGCAGAAGCTTCCTGCTCCGCTCCTGTGACGCAAGACGGCAGACGAAGGCGAGAATGCAGATGGCCCGTGAGTGACCCAAAGACCCAGGAACATCGGACCCCAGGTGCCCCAGGTACAGAGTGCAACTTGTGGTGGACCCCCTCCCACCTGCAGGCGACCTGAGACGGAGAGGACGAGACGACTGAGCGCTGAACGCATCGTGCCTCCTGACCACAGCTCGCGCACACCCGTCGGTGTCCAGCCAGCCACGGAGGTCGGTGCGGTGACTTGGAGGTTCCCCACTGACGAGCTGACACGCTGGTTCTAAAGATGGACGGGCCTATCACACAATCCCCATATTTCGGGTTGGTGTCTTAATGGGGAGCAAATGGTCTAATTTTGTGGGTGTTGTCTGGTTTGCCTCCTTCAGGGACTTCCGGGGGGTTCTGCGTCTGGCGGAGCCCAACTTGGCGGAGGGTTGATTGGACCGTGCACATTCCCTAACCCCTTTTCTCTCTCTCTCTCTCTCTCTCTCTCTCTCTCTCTCTCTCTCTCTCTCTCTCTCTCTCTCTCTCTCTTTCTCTCTATCTCACCCCCAAAACCTAACCCTAACCCTTACCACAACCCTAACCCTAACCCTAAATCCTTACCATAAACCTAACCCTAACCCTAACCCTGTAGCAGGACAGTGCATCCTTTTCCCCCTTTTTCATCCTCCTAAACCTAACCCTAACCCTAACCCTAAGGTTATAAATAATGTTGGGTCATAAGGATGTATGGAGGGAGGAAGTTCTCTGCCACCTAATTATGTCTTTCTATATTCCATGGGGATAGAGCATAATTTAAGGTGATTTATATTATATTTAGTCATTATTTGTTGATTTGGCAGTTCTATTTAGATGACCATGCAGTGCACTGTAGTAACTGGTTTTATCCACCAAGTGGCACTAGCAAAATACAGACGGGGCATTTTAGCAACTGGGTTTTTTCCATTGAGTGTCTTTAGACTACATTACCCACAATGCATGTCTCCTGCTTGACCAATCGGCTGCAGGCCAGCTCTGTTGTCTCTACTGCCTTAGAAAAAGTTTTTTCAGAAGCCCCAAGCGATCGACGAAAGCAGCATCCCGACTCTTGAGTAAGCTTCTTGAACTTTTTCTTTTATACTATTTTCTGTGACATATCTCGCCTGATGAAGGTGTAATATACCGAAATGTTGCAAAGATTTGTCACAGTTGATATATGCAAATAAATAGTATTATTTTTTCGAAATTTGGATTTTTCACTTTTCCTTTTTATCTGCCCATTGACAAACGACCTCCGATTCTATTGCCTGCTTTATATTTTTATATAATGTCCGGGTTTTTGAAAAAGCAAGCCCCTTTGTTGATAGCTGGTAGCATTAGTACAAGCCATGCGGTGCTACTATTTTGGCTAACTGATAGCGCCAATGAAGATGTGCGTGGCCTCAACTCTGAGTCACGCTATGGTGAATTATCAGGCAATAACATCCAGAACGGAGATGGGCTCCAAGACAACAATTTCGGCCTCAAAATAAAATGTATGCAAAACATCATTACAGTATTGCATCATCTGGAAAACATTAATAAGCATGAACAGCCACAAACTATCTTTAAAATGGCAAATGCACTGGCCAATAGGATCAGGCCTGCATTAAACAATGCCGACACACAGGCTTGTATTGCTATTAATGCCAAACATTGGGCAGAGGCTACAATGGACATTTTAAAGAAGCATTACGTAATATCATTACAAATTGTGAAGGACAAGCTGACTCCTGTAATTGGCTACAACTGGAGGTCCTCCTTTTTTATTGCTTCTAACTGGGCCAGAAAAAAGTTTGGCACAAAGATGACCTTTGACACCCTACAACTGGCGGAGAGCCAAATAGCCTCGCTGGTGGTGACACCCAAAGGCCACAACGCACGAGCTGTTCCACCAGGACCGAACGATGACGCCGGCACGACGACGCCCCTCTCTTCATCCCAGAGACCTCAGGCCATGGTGGAGATCGGCGGCAAGTTCCCTCCTCCTGCCTGCTTGGCGCCGGCTGTCCTGATGACTCCACAGCAGTCCGACACACACGCAGAAGCTACCTGCTCCGCTTCTGTGACGCAAGACGGCAGACGAAGGCGAGAATGCAGACAACCCGTGAATGACCGGAGACCCAGGAACATCGGACCCCAGGTGCCCCAGGTACAGAGTGCGACTTGTGGTGAACTCCCTCCCACCTGCAGGCGACCTGAGACGGAGAGGATGAGACGACCGAGTGCTGAACGCATTGAGCCTCCTGACCACAGCTCGCTCACGCCCATCCTTGTCCAGCCAGCCACGGAGGTCGGTGGAAGTCCCCCACTCACGTGCTGACACGCTGGTTCCAAAGATGGACGGGCCTACAACACAATCCCCATATATCGGGTTGGTGTCTAAATGGGGTGCAAAATGTCTGACTTTGTGGGTTTTATCTGGTTGGCCTCCTCCGGGGACTTCCGGGGGGTTCTGCGTCTGGCGGGACCTGACCTTGATGGAGGGTTGACGGACCGCGCCCATTCCCTCCCCCTCTCTCTCTCTCTCTCTCTCTCTCTCTATCTCAATCCCAAAAAACCTAACCCCAACCCTAACTCCTAACCCTAACCCTACTCCTAACCCTAACCCTAAGTCTTTTGGTGTCATAAATGATATATACATATGATAACAGCTACAATATAGAGGCAACTTGTTTTTCCCACTCTGCTGCTACTTTCAAGTAAATCAGTTACTCAGCTGAGTGTGTACAGGAAATAGTTTCACCTCCTCTCTCCTGCTGCTGCTGGTTTTTCTTCCTGACTGAGGATGTCCTCCTCCTGCTTTGCATGAGGTCTTTATCTGTGGCAGCACTCAGCAGGAGGACACAAAGAGCGCGGGAGCAGCTGCTTATCAAGGCCGCCCGGGCCTGCCTCCTGTTCTAGGGAGGAAAGACGTGTCCAGCTGTTGTCCAGAAAAGAGCCACTGACGGTTTCATGTGAACTCTCAGAGGATCTCAACACACAGCTGAGTCACACAATAGAGAGCTGCAAACACATCACAAAACGTGATGGAAAAAACAATACAAAATATGATGGGAAAAAACAATACAAAACATGATGAAAAAAACAGTACAAAACATGATGGAAAAAAACAATACAAAACATGATGGGAAAAAACAATACAAAACATGATGGGAAAAAACAATACAAAACATGATGAAAAAAACAGTACAATACATGATGGGAAAAAACAATACAAAACATGATGGAAAAAAACAGTACAAAACATGATGGGAAAAAACAATACAAAACATGATGAAAAAAACAGTACAAAACATGATGGAAAAAAACAATACAAAACATAATGGGAAAAAACAATACAAAACATGATGAAAAACCCAATACAAAACATGATGGAAAAAGCAATACAAAACATGATGGAATAAAACAATACAAAACATGATGGAAAAACCAATATAAAACATGATGGGAAAAACCAATACAAAACATGATGGAAAAACCAATACAAAACATGATGGAATAAAACAATGCAAAACATAATGGAAAAAAACAATACAAAACATGATGAAAAAAACAGTACAAAACATGATGGAAAAAAACAATACAAAACATGATGGGAAAAACAATACAAAACATGATGGGAAAAAACATTACAAAACATGATGGAAAAAAACAGTACAAAACATGATGGGAAAAAACAATACAAAACATGATGAAAAAAACAGTACAAAACATAATGGAAAAAAACAATACAAAACATAATGGGAAAAAACAATACAAAACATGATGAAAAACCCAATACAAAACATGATGGAAAAACCAATACAAAACATGATGGAATAAAACAATACAAAACATGATGGAAAAACCAATATAAAACATGATGGGAAAAACCAATACAAAACATGATGGAAAAACCAATACAAAACATGATGGAAAAAACTATACAAAACATGATGGAAAAAACAATACAAAATATGATGGGGAAAAAACAATGCAAAACATGATGGAAAAACCAATACAAAACATGATGGAATAAAACAATGCAAAACATAATGGAAAAAAACAATACAAAACATGATGGAAAAACCAATACAAAACATGATGGAAAAAACAATACAAAACATAATGAAAAAAACAATATAAAACATGACGGAATAAAACAATACAAAACATGATGGAAAAACCAATACAAAACATGATGGAAAAAACAATACAAAACATGGTGGAATAAAACAATACAAAACATGATGAAAAAAATAGTGCAAAACATGATGGAATAAAACAATACAAAACGTGGATTGAATTCAAAGTCTCCCTACTAACCCACCAGTGCCTCCATGGAAATGCCCCCCTCTACCTCAAAGAACTACTCACCCCCAAATCCTCCACACCACACCTCCACTCCGGACAGACTAACCTCCGAGGACAAAGCTACGAACAATGGGAGACCGCCGACCGGGCTTTCTGCTCCGCCGCTCCCAGTCTGTGGAACGCTCTGCCTGACCACCTGAGGGCACAACAGACTGTGGATGCTTTTAAAAAAGGCTTAAAAACCCTTTTTTTAAATAAAAAAAAAAAGCCTTGTTTTTTTTTAGATGTATGCATACTAGTTTTAGCTATTTGGCTGTTCTAGTTTAAAAAAATTTTTATTTTTTATTATCTTTCTATGTATTTTATTTTATTTCTTTATTTTAATACACTGTAGCACTTTGAGGTTTTTTACTCAATGTAAAGTGCTTTTTAAAAATAAAATCTATTATTATATAACTTTGTCTTAAATTTGAAAAAAAAAAAACATTTTATTTTTCACTAAAGAAGGGTTGGGTGAATGCGCATATGAAACTGGTGGGGTTCAATACTTCCAACAAGGTTAAGAACCACTGCTTTAAATAGTCCAGGTGTGAACAGCTGTTTGTTTATATGTGCCTTGTGATTGAATGGTGACCAGTTTTACCCCAAAGTCAGCTGGGGTAGGCTCCAGCTCAGTCACCTGGGACCCTAAAGAACATTGAATGCTTCGCTGATGTTGTCTCCAGGAGGTTACGTAATCGTTGCCATTGGTATGTCTGTCTGTCACTTAGTTGTCATGAAACTTTCAGAAAGAACAACAGACTGGATTTTTCACTACGTTACCATAACTGTGTGTGAGTGTGTGTGTGTGTGTGAGTGTGTGTGTGTGTGTGTGTGTGCGTGCGTCGTGCGTGTGTGTGCGTGCGTGCGTGTGTGTGTCTGTGCGTGCGTGCGTGCGTGCATGCGTGTGTGTGTGTGTGTCTGTGCGTGCATGCGTGTGTGTGTCAGTGTGTGCGTGCATGCGTGTGTGTGTGTGTGTCTGCGCGTGCGTGCGTGTGTGTGTGTGTGTCTGTGCGTGCATGTGTGTGTGTGTCAGTGTGTCCGTGCATGCGTGTGTGTGTGTGTGTCTGTGCGTGCATGCATGCGTGTGTGTGTGTGTGTCTGTGCGTGCGTGTGTGTGAGTGTGTGTGTGTCTGTGCGTGCATGCGTGTGTGTGTTTGTGTGTATGTGTTAGGCTGACCATATTGTGAAATGGCAAAAAGAGGACACATATATGCGTGCCTAAGCCGGGACTAGGTGAACATTTGCCAATGATACTCCAACTTGCTTGAAGTAATCAATAAAGTACTATCTATCTATCTATAAATAATATATTTTTTTAAATAAAGCATTTTTTTCTCCTCTGTTGACAGCAGTGTTGGCGCTAGGAATTTTCAAAATGGGGTCCCAGGGACCCCATCAAGTCATAAAAATGGGGTCCCACAGTACATTTTTGGGGTCCCACTTTTTTGTAAGCGTTTTGAAAACAAATGACAAATGTATGCATTATCCTGTTATATCTCACATTCTATATTATGTTCTACATTATCCTGTTATATCTCACATTCTATATTATGTTCTACATTATCCTGTTATATCTCACATTCTATATTATGTTCTACATTATCCTGTTATATCTCACATTCTATATTATGTTCTACATTATCCTGTTATATCTCACATTCTATATTATGTTCTACATTATCCTGTTATATCTCACATTCTATATTATGTTCTACATTATCCTGTTATATCTCACATTCTATATTATGTTCTACATTATCCTGTTGTATCTCACATTCTATATTATGTTCTACATTATCCTTTTATATCTCACATTCTATATTATGTTCTACATTATCCTGTTATATCTCACATTCTATATTATGTTCTACATTATCCTGTTATATCTCACATTCTATATTATGTTCTACATTATCCTGTTATATCTCACATTCTATATTATGTTCTACATTATCCTGTTATATCTCACATTCTATAGTATGTTCTACATTATCCTGTTATATCTCACATTCTATATTATGTTCTACATTATCCTGTTATATCTCACATTCTATATTATGTTCTACATTATCCTTTTATATCTCACATTCTATATTATGTTCTACATTATCCTGTTATATCTCACATTCTATATTATGTTCTACATTATCCTGTTATATCTCACATTCTATATTATGTTCTACATTATCCTGTTATATCTCACATTCTATATTATGTTCTACATTATCCTGTTATATCTCACATTCTATATTATGTTCTACATTATCCTGTTATATCTCACATTCTATATTATGTTCTACATTATCCTGTTATATCTCACATTCTATATTATGTTCTACATTATCCTGTTATATCTCACATTCTATATTATGTTCTACATTATCCTGTTATATCTCACATTCTATATTATGTTCTACATTATCCTGTTATATCTCACATTCTATATTATGTTCTAAATTATCCTGTTATATCTCACATTCTATGTTGTGTTTTGGAAAAAGGTTGTCATAAACGTTACTTCATTCATTAAAAAAGATAAAAAAGAAAACAAATGTGTATACATATGTAAATGTATTCAGTTATAAACATTCATTCACTTTCTTCTTTCCTTCATGGATCTAAACTTTACCGCTGCTGCTAATTTTTTATATGTTTTTATTGAATAAGTTGTATTTATTTCAGTATAAAAGTGTCAAAAGTGTTTTGCTTGGGTCATGAAATGATGATAATGGTGTGCCAGGTCATACATACATTTTATATTTAAATCTCTGGAGTCTACATCAACTTCACATCCAGCCCTCATTTCAAAATGTTTTAGTTTTTTTTATGTTGTTTGTTGTTTTCCGCCCTTTTTTGTCAAACAAAACTATGTTTTTTATGGCAAACACACAAAATATGCAAAATCTTCCACCAAAAATATTTTTCTTCATGTAATATTTGATGTAAAGTAATGGGAACCTTGGATGGGTCAATAATTCATAACAACATTGATTTTGATTCAATATTATGTTTTGAGCAATGACCATTTGAAATAAATAAAAAAAACCAGCTTTGTTTTATTAGTTAACATTGCAACTTCTTCTAAATTACATTTCACCTTAATGTTAGGATCCGCTGCTCGGATCACAGTTTGTTTATTTTTTAGTGTCACATGTGTTTTCAGCACCTTGAGTTTTGTTAGTTTCTGTTGCCATGACTGCAGATTGCTCCCACCTGCCTCTGGTTAGTGTTTGGGACACGCACCTGTTGCCCGGGCGCTAATCAGAGGACTATTTAGTCTATGCGCTGGCCTCACTCGGTCTGGCTTGCTAGTTTGTTTTCATACAACAGTTGACGACGTTCCATTCCTGCTAAGTTCCTGCTAGCTCCCACGCTAGCCCATTTAGTTTTTGCCTTTTGTGCTATGTGCACGTCTTTGTTTTTTCCTGCTATGATTTGTGCTTAAATAAATCATTTTCCTGCCTGCAGGCTGTGTCCGAGCCGTCTGCATCCCTGGGAGAACAACCACGACGCGACCCCGTCGTTACACTATAAGAGTTTTTATTTCACTTTTCTTATGTTTTTGTTTAATCTAATAGTATTTTTAGAATGTGCCGTGGGCCTTTAAAACATTAGCTGTGGGACACAAATGGTAAAAATAAAAATAAAAATAAAAAAAAATCTGCGTTCTTTCTGATTTCAATGCGTTAAAAAGACACAAAAAGTGTGTTAACGCCAACACTGCTTGACAGTATAACAAAATAAGTCACACTTATATTCTGTAACATTCACAGTTTTGCAAAAAAAGTGCAGAGGTAGAAATATTCAAAATAACCTCTTGTATATAATCTAAACATAAATAATGCCTCAAAACAAGTTCATTAAATTTAAACAAAAAACAGCAGACGAGCTCTCGCCCTGCACAGCCATTTTGTGCTTTGTAGTGTCGATATGGGCTTGTAGATCTTTATTTGCCACATATATACACCTTCCTGCTTTGCACACAGTGCATTCTGCTTTCCATGTGTCGCGGCCAGGACCAAAACACACATACTTTTCCCGAAAATCATCCGTGAAGTTGCATTTACGTTTCGGCTTCTCTCTTGTGTTCTGTCTGTCTCTCGACTGTCTCGCTCTCTGTCTCTGCCCCTCCCTCACCAATGTTGCTGCGTGCGCACACCTTCACAATTTAACCCCTTCTTAACTCTGGACGTACATTGAAAATACACGCAACCCTAACTCAAAATACCGGACATTTGAGGCATTTAGGAAACCCCGCCCAGACAAAGAGGACATGTCCGGGGAAAAGAGGACGTATGGTCAGTCTAGTATG
This sequence comes from Entelurus aequoreus, assembly GCF_033978785.1. Lineage (NCBI taxonomy): Eukaryota > Metazoa > Chordata > Actinopteri > Syngnathiformes > Syngnathidae > Entelurus > Entelurus aequoreus. The sequence continues at coordinate 74,629,608 of NC_084741.1, read as the reverse complement.
TGTGCATGTTTGAGGTGTGGGGTGAGAGAAACAATAGCTAACAGCATGCTAGCGCTCCTACATGTAAAGAAAAAGGTGGATCCATACAAATATCGACAGCAATGATACCAAGTACAATAGTGGTATATAGTCAATACTACAATGATCAGAACCTCTTTTGTGCAGTGACAAAGTTAGTGCAGCCAGACCAAAGTGGTAAACAACGCAGCACGTCCTCATTATGCACCAATGATGTTACATTCACAAAATGAGGAGCATCAATATTACATCTCAAGAGTCCCTTTTTGGCACGTATTGCTGCAACTATTTGTTTTGGATCATATTTTAGTACCTCAATTTACGAGACTAATTGGTTTTGTGACTGAGCTCCTAACTCAAAACACTTGTATCTCAAATCAACTGAAATTGAAATGAATTGAGATCAATATAATTGGTGTTTGCCCCCCACCCTGCAACAAAACAACAACTCAATTAAACATCAAAAATATAAACATAGTATACAATATTGTTTAAAAACAATAGAATAAAATGGGTTTTTAAATGTAATTATAATGTACAGCGTGGAGCTGCTTCTCGGTCAAACACACCATTAGCAGCTTTGACATATTTTCATGATGAAATGTTTAGATATTATTTGAACTCTTTCTGCTTCATTATGGTGCAGACTAGCAGTTGTCATTCTGTCATGCACTTCAGTGTACTTTCACCTGCAGACTAGCAGTTGTCATTCAGTGTACTTTCACCTGCAGACTAGCAGTTGTCATTCAGTGTACTTTCACCTGCAGACTAGCAGTTGTCATTCAGTGTACTTTCACCTGCAGACTAGCAGTTGTCATTCAGTGTACTTTCACCTGCAGACTAGCAGTTGTCATTCAGTGTACTTTCACCTGCAGACTAGCAGTTGTCATTCAGTGTACTTTCACCTGCAGACTAGCAGTTGTCATTCAGTGTACTTTCACCTGCAGACTAGCAGTTGTCATTCAGTGTACTTTCACCTGCAGACTAGCAGTTGTCATTCAGTGTACTTTCACCTGCAGACTAGCAGTTGTCATTCAGTGTACTTTCACCTGCAGACTAGCAGTTGTCATTCAGTGTACTTTCACCTGCAGACTAGCAGTTGTCATTCAGTGTACTTTCACCATTCAATGCCCTTCAATTCTTGTCCTTTCATTTAGTCTAAAAAACACCGTCCTCATCTATCTAAGACCTGAAACGCCCCCTTTTCCTCGTAATCCCCCTCCCCCTTCCCCTCGCTGCTGTCACAGTTTTTCCACTTTGCTCAGACTTGACGACCCCCTCCCCCCCCCCCCCTCCTCCCCAACTCTTTCCTCTCTGGTTCTTCCCTCACAACCTCCAAACTACTTTGTGCAACAAGATCCATGCAAACCTTTTGTAACTACTAATCAATAAAAGTTTGTTCTTTCGTTTTCTGTTTTTGGTGGGACTCTTTGGAAAGAGTTTGGACTGCGGGACCACCAGGAGACCACCAGCGGGACTTCTCTGCTGCAGGCAAGGTGAGTAAAGATGTCTTTTTATGGGCTTCAGATTGGACAGCCAGCGTTCCAGCAAAGAAAAATTGAAGGATGCGTGTGTGTGCGTGTGTGTGTGTGTGTGTGTGTGTGTGTGTGTGTGTGTGTGTGTGTGTGTGTGTGTGTGTGTGTGTGTGTGTGTGTGTGTGTGTGTGTGTGTGTGTGTGTGCGTGCGTGCGTGCGTGCGTGCGTGCGTGCGTGCGTGTGTGTGTGTGTGTGTGTGTGTGTGTGTGTGTGTGTGTGTGTGTGTGTGTGTGTGTGTGTGTGTGTGAGTGTGAGGGGAGTTCACTTTGATGCATTTAAAATGCTAATCCATATGCTAAGCTTTTTGAACAAACCTTACACATTTGAGCTTTATGTTATAGTTTATAAATCAAATGAGTGTAATATTTACTAAGCACATTTTATTCAAATGTATTTTATTTTCAAAAACATGCCGAGGGCCAATACAGAATGCAGTGTGGTCTGAAGATGCCCTCATGCTACACTTGGACTAATAGAAATGACTGATGTGTTTCCGTCTACATTATTTTCTATTTTGTCTGTGCAACAATAATCATGCTCAAAGTTGGACTGACCCTGTGCAGAACATTACCAAAGGCTGTTTGTAATAGTTCAATGATTTTATTTAACATCATTAGAAGGGAAAAGCAGTTGTAAATACTTTTAATGTAGAAATAATCATTTTTGATATTGAACTCCTGCATTGAAGCTGGTTAGCTTGTGCAATATCGCTGGTAGTAGTGAATGATTTGAAACCTGCTTGATAAAGTTACATTGATGTACATCGCGTTATTATGTTTGCACAATTCGTCATTTCAGAAAAGGGCTAGGAAGAAGCAGATCTTACGCAATTCTACCGCAGTTACGGAGTTTGTTTACTTCCAGTATTAGTTGTTAAATATTAATGAAGGATAAACACATAATGAGTCAAATACCTTGTATGGTGTATAAATAAAAAGATGATATTGACTAAGTTATGGTGAATGAAATAAGAGAAATGATAACACATGATTCCTAAACGGTCTCATGTTAGTCCATTGTTCTGTAATGTGACTCCACATATTGATATTTGTATGTGCATGATTCTCTGCATTGAAGGCAAAATAAGCTGCCAGTCTTCTTGCCAGGTTGTTCATCATCACCTGCTGACAACCTGACTGGATCTTCAGTCTGTGGGATTTCACAACTATACTTTTTCATTTAGGGAAACAAAAAGTAAACCTCAGTGGAGTCGTAAAAGCTGTAAATCCGAGCCGGTGGCATAGTTCTTCTTATTTGTGAGGAGTTATAGCAGAAGATCTTTTACTAATTGTCTGCCTTCAAATTCAAGCTAGAGATGTAACTGCAGAATGGGAAAGTTCATACCACTCTTGTTGTGACAACAATATTGTTGAATGTGCTGACAAAGTACTGAAATCTTTGAAACTAATTTTATTGAAACATAAACACATTTTTGCTGGCAGAAGAAACATTAAATGTTGATCTTCAAGTGTTTAAATATGTTTATATTCTTCATTTTTCATTTGTCAAAGTGTTTTTTTTCCATGCTAAAGATATGATGTCACATGTGTTTACTTCCTGTTCCTGACCGTGTTAGGATCTGCACATCTCTCTGGACCTCTCAGTACAGCACAGCCTGTAGGTCCACTAAAAAAAAAAGTGGGCATTCCTAAATGTGCTGAAACTTGTTCCAAAACAAGACTAAAATCACTACTTTGTCCCAAACTATGAAATGAGGGCCAATGTTGTCAGCATTAGGGGGGCCTTTCTAAGCAAAAGCAACTTTTCTTACCTTTTGCTACTTGTTTTTGTGTATTTGGGATCTGCATAAGTCCCGAACATGTGAAATTAATGGTGGAGATGTTTATAAAACAATCTTGCCATCCTTCATACTTACTCCAAACAAGCAACTTTGTATTTGCACAACTTTTGTGAGGTAACGTCAGCAGATATGTCCATATATGGTAGAGGTTTACTCTGAGAGCTTTGTGCGAGTCCACAATTCTAGTCTGACGGTGTAGTCTATAAGTACCTTCTTTTTCTGTATCCTTTTGTTGTGGGGCAGACTGGCTCATACATGCACATGCATCCTGGGCTGCTGCCATGTCTAATACAATAATTCTAAATAGGGATGTAATATTGTTGGTGCCATTTCTCCATTGGGTCGGTCGAGGAAAACCAATGATATGGCAAATTGTATTTTCTTTACTCTAGCTTACCGTCGTAATTTTATTTGCCGCTGCCACGCATGCGATAATCAGCCTGGAATAATCACAGATGAAGAAGCAACTCCATAGAAATGTTCGTACCACAACAATAATTCCCCCTTAAAAGTCTCTCAAAGTCACGCACTCTACTAAGAGTTAGTGTCAGTTAGTGAATGCGCTTTACTCACGACCACCACTACCGCGCTACGTCAACCATCCTCGTAGCGATCCAGTCATCTACAGGCCAATAGTAATCCACTCAAATAAGTGAAATAACACACAATGGTGAGTAAGTTGGTGATGCCGCGTGGTACACACTATCCAGCTTGTGGAGACAAGCAGCATTCATGTACAACACATCTTCATAGTCAATGACAGGTCAGAAGGTTGTTTCCACCTATTTCTGTTTCACAGTAAAAGACAAGCAAGACTTCTTTCTATAATAAAATCCCTGTAAAAGTTTCAGTTTTTTTACAACATACTGAATGTGCTCCTTAAAACTCAAGTGGTCATCAATTAAAAATCCTAAATATTTAAAAGCAGATACTAACATAATTTGTTGCCCATTTCTTGTTCAAATGTTGACACATCTTTGTTGACACCAATTATATGAAGTACTGATATGTGTATACATTTATATATTATATACATTCCTAGTTCTCATTCATAATCTGTCAGTAGGCTCGTTATGGAAGTAGGGGTGTAACAATTAGTCCACATTGTCGACAAATGTCAACAATAAAATGTGTCTTCTGCAATAGTCGTGACGTCATCACTCGTGCGAAAGTGACGTCATCACTCGTGCGAAAGTGACGTCATCACTCTTGCGAAAGTGACGTCATCACTCGTGCGAAAGTGACGTCATCACTCGTGCGAAAGTGACGTCATCACTCGTGCGAAAGCGACGTCATCACTCGTGCGAAAGTGACGTCATCACTCGTGCGAAAGCGACGTCATCACTCGTGCGAAAGTGACGTCATCACGCGTGCGAAAGTGACGTCATCACTCGTGCGAAAGTGACGTCATCGCTCGTGCGGAAGTGACGTCATCACTCGTGCGAAAGTGACGTCATCACTCGTGTGAAAGTGACGTCATCACTCGTGTGAAAGTGACGTCATCACTCGTGTGAAAGTGACGTCATCACTCGTGTGAAAGTGGGTCCGCATGGCCACTCGCAAAAACATCTTCAGTGCTAACATGTCAAGTGTTTGCTTTCCTTCTTGTTAAAAAGATGAATACTTGCTCATTTTGCAAAGCGGACCTTGTTTTTATGTCAGTACATCCGTGATAGGCCAGCATTTCAAGTCATGATGTCAGACATCTGCAGGGAGGATGCATCTCAACCTCGCTAAGTGTTAGCTTCTACTTTGCTAGCTAGCTAGCTAACAAGAGTGAGACAAAGTTGTGTGAAAAATAACTTCAACTATCATTTTAGACAAAGTCAGCCGGCTAAACTTTGTCTACATCAAATCAAGTTCTTTTTAAAGCAGCGTCAATTATAATTCCACACATTGAGTTTGAGTTTGAGTTTGAGTTTATTTCGAACATGCAAGCATACAACATGATACATCACAATTTGAGTCTATTAGTGATAAAACTGCCAAAAGTTAATCAATAATCAATATATCAGTGTGCAGATTTTTAAACATCACAAAATGATTTTCTTTCAAACAAAGTTTGATTTTGTGTTTTGTTTGTTTTCAATTCTGCTATGTGAACTTTCTTTTAATACTTAAACAATCGGGTTTTTTTTTAGCACTTTGGCTTTCCTTTTTTTTTATGGACAATATTTGAATAATCATTTAGATTTTTATAGCAGCACAGTTACAGTATAAATAAATATTAATGAATGAATTAGTCATCTTTGTTATTAGTAAGCACATGTGTAAAATAACCTGCGCTGCATTTAGACGTCAATGGAAAAATGACAGCCACTAAATATGTGTACGCTTTATTATCTGATTAGTCAATTAATCGTTGAGATAATCGTTGACTAATCCACTATCAAAATAGTGGTTAGTTGAAACCCTATTCTAAAAACTACATCACAGCTGACGAGCAGAATATGCATTCAAACTATCAAGCTGCTGGCTACTTATTGCTACCACACAAATGTCCGATAGCTAACATTAGCATTAGCATTTTGATTTGAGTATTGAAATGTACTTACTAGTCCAGCAGGAACAGAGCCAAGGCAGCATTGGTCGAAACCGTCTTTAAACTCACGCCACCGGGCCAATGTTGATCCTTGATTGTCCTTTTATCCGAGTAGCTTCCCTTTTTTTGTTTTGTCTCCTCAAACAAAACTTTTCGTTTCTTTGGTTTTGTAGCTTCATAGCAGTAATTGCACGTCGGCGTTCATTTTATTTTAGTTTTTTGGCGGCACGTAGGCGTTTGCATTGACTTCCGTCTTTGTAACGAATGGGGAGAGGGAGAGTGACGTATGCCGTGAAGCAAGGCAGCATATTTGTAGTTGTTTGTGTGGCAGGCTTCCTGCCCCACTCCTCAAAGTTGCTCAGTGCCTGGGAAAGCGATACAGATCCACTCAGGCCATGACACAGGTGTCATTCAACTAGTTGTATCGTCCCCAAAGTGATGCAATATTCTATCAAGGTTGAAAAGTTGCTTAGTGCTGATTTCAAGCTGTGTTCACAATACTAAGCAAACAGAAACCAAACTGGCACCTTCAAACTCAGGGAATTACTGAAGCGGGGCGGTATAGCTCGGTTGGTAGAGCGGCCGTGCCAGCAACTTGAGGGTTGCAGGTTCGATTCCCGCTTCCGCCATCCAAGTCACTGCCGTTGTGTCCTTGGGCAAGACACTTTACCCACCTGCTCCCAGTGCCACCCACACTGGTTTAAATGTAACTTAGATATTGGGTTTCACTATGTAAAGCGCTTTGAGTCACTTGAGAAAAAGCGCTATATAAATGTAATTCACTTCACTTCACTACTGAACCACGATTATGCTGTAGAAACAAAATATGTATGAAGTTTATAGAAATATACCATACACATAATAACAAAAAATGACAGAGTTTAAAGGCCTACTGAAATAAAATTGTTTTATTTAAACGGGGATAGCAGATCCATTCTATGTGTCATACTTGATCATTTGGCGATATTGACATATTTTTGCTGAAAGGATTTAGTAGAGAACATCGACGATAAAGTTCGCAACTTTTGCTCGCTGATAAAAAAAGCCTTGCCTGTAGCGGAAGTAGCGTGACGTCACAGGTTGAAAGTAGCGTGACGTCACAGGTTGAAAGTAGCGTGACGTCACAGGTTGAAAGTAGCGTGACGTCACAGGTTGAAAGTAGCGTGACGTCACAGGTTGTGGAGCTCCTCACATCTGCACATTGTTTACACCAGCAGCGAGAGAGATTCGGACCGAGAAAGCGACGATTACCCCATTAATTTGAGCCAGGATGAAAGATTCGTGGATGAGGAACGTGAGAGTGAAGGACTAGAGTGCAGTGCAGGACGTATCTTTTTTCGCTCTGACCGTAACTTAGGTACAAGCTGGCTCATTGGATTCCACACTCTCTCCTTTTTCTATTGTGGATCACAGATTTGTATTTGAAACCACCTGGGATACTATATCCTCTTGAAAATGAGAGTCCAGAACGCCAAATGGACATTCACAGTGACTTTTATCTCCACAACAATACTTTGGCAAAGCACTTTAGCTATGGAGCTAACGTGATAGCATCATGCTTAACTGCAGATAGAAACAGACGAAATAAACCCCTGACTGGAAGGATAGACAGCAGATCAACAATACTATTAAACCATGGACATGTAACTACACGTGCTCACCTGCGTTCCAGCGATCGACGGCGCGACGAAGGACTTCACCCGATCATCAATGCGGTCGGCGGCTAGCGTCGGATAGCACGTCTGCTATCCATGTCAAAGTCCTCCTGGTTGTGTTGCTGCAGCCAGCTGCTAATACACCGATCCCACCTAAAGCTTTCTTCTTTGCAGTCTTCATTGTTCATTAAACAAATTGCAAAAGATTCACCAACTGTGGAATTATGTGGTGAAAACAGAGCTGTTTGTATTAGATACAATGGTGTCCGAATAATTCCGTTTCAACGATTGACGTCACGCGCATACGTCATCGTACATACATCATCATACATATGTCATCATACATACGTCATCGTACATACGTCATCATACATACGTCATCGTACATACGTCATCGTACATACGTCATCGTACATACGTCATCGTACATACGTCATCGTACATACGTCATCATACATACGTCATCATACATACGTCATCATACATACGTCATCGTACATACGTCATCGTACATACGTCATCGTACATACGTCATCATACATACGTCATCATACATACGTCATCATACATACGTCATCGTACATACGCAATCGTACATACGTATTCATACATACGTCATCATACATACGTCATCGTACATACGTCATCATACATACGTCATCGTACATACGTCATCATACATACGTCAGCATACATACGTCATCGTACATACGTCATCATACATACGTCATCGTACATACGCAATCGTACATACGTATTCATACATACGTCATCGTACATACGTCATCGTACATACGTCATCGTACATACGTCATCGTACATACGCAATCGTACATACGTCATCGTACATACGTCATCGTACATACGTCATCGTACATACGTCATCGTACATACGTCATCGTACATACGTCATCGTACATACGTCATCGTACATACGTCATCATACATACGTCATCATACATACGTCATCATACATACGTCATCGTACATACGTATTCATACATACGTCATCATACATACGTCATCGTACATACGTCATCGTACATACGTCATCATACATACGTCATCGTACATACGTCATCGTACATACGTCATCATACATACGTCATCGTACATACGTCATCGTACATTCGTCATCATACATACGTCATCGTACATACGTCATCGTACATACGTCATCATACATACGTCATCATACATACGTCATCATACATACGTATTCATACATACGTCATCATACATACGTCATCGTACATACGTCATCGTACATACGTCATCGTACATACGTCATCATACATACGTCATCGTACATACATCATCATACATATGTCATCATACATACGTCATCATACATACGTCATCGTACATACGTCATCATACATACGTCATCGTACATACGTCATCGTACATACGTCATCGTACATACGTCATCATACATACGTCATCATACATACGTCATCATACATACGTCATCGTACATACGTCATCGTACATACGCAATCGTACATACGTCATCATACATACGTCATCATACATACGTCATCGTACATACGCAATCGTACATACGTATTCATACATACGTCATCATACATACGTCATCGTACATACGTCATCGTACATACGTCATCGTACATACGTCATCGTACATACGTCATCGTACATACGTCATCATACATACGTCATCATACATACGTCATCGTACATACGCAATCGTACATACGTATTCATACATACGTCATCATACATACGTCATCGTACATACGTCATCGTACATACGCCATCGTACATACGTCATCGTACATACGTCATCGTACATACGTCATCGTACATACGCAATCGTACATACGTCATCGTACATACGTCGTCGTACATACGCAATCGTACATACATCATCGTACATACGTCATCGTACATACGTCATCATACATACGTCATCGTACATACGTCATCGTACATACGTCATCGTACATACGTCATCGTACATACGTCATCATACATACGTATTCGTACATACGTCATCGTACATACGTCATCGTACATACGTCATCGTACATACGTCATCATACATACGTCATCATACATACGTCATCATACATACGTCATCGTACATACGTCATCATACATACGTCAGCATACATACGTCATCGTACATACGTCATCATACATACGTCATCGTACATACGTCATCATACATACGTCATCATACATACGTCATCGTACATACGTCATCATACATACGTCATCGTACATACGTCATCATACATACGTCATCATACATACATCATCGTACATACGCAATCGTACATACGTCATCGTACATACGTCATCGTACATACGCAATCGTACATACGTCATCGTACATACGTCATCGTACATACGTCATCGTACATACGTCATCGTACATACGTCATCGTACATACGTCATCATACATACGTCATCATACATACGTCATCATACATACGTCATCGTACATACGTATTCATACATACGTCATCATACATACGTCATCGTACATACGTCATCATACATACGTCATCGTACATACGTCATCGTACATACGTCATCGTACATACGTCATCATACATACGTCATCATACATACGTCATCACACATACGTCATCATACATACGTCATTGTACATACGTCATCATACATACGTCATCGTACATACGTCATCGTACATACGTCATCATACATACGTCATCATACATACGTCATCATACATACGTCATCGTACATACGTCATCATACATACGTCAGCATACATACGGCATCGTACATACGTCATCATACATACGTCACCGTACATACGTCATCATACATACGTCATCATACATACATCATCGTACATACGCAATCGTACATACGTCATCGTACATACGTCATCGTACATACGCAATCGTACATACGTCATCGTACATACGTCATCGTACATACGTCATCGTACATACGTCATCGTACATACGTCATCGTACATACGTCATCGTACATACGTCATCATACATACGTCATCATACATACGTCATCATACATACGTCATCGTACATACGTATTCATACATACGTCATCATACATACGTCATCGTACATACGTCATCGTACATACGTCATCATACATACGTCATCGTACATACGTCATCGTACATACGTCATCATACATACGTCATCGTACATACGTCATCTTACATACGTCATCATACATACGTCATCGTACATACGTCATCGTACATACGTCATCATACATACGTCATCATACATACGTCATCATACATACGTATTCATACATACGTCATCATACATACGTCATCGTACATACGTCATCGTACATACGTCATCGTACATACGTCATCATACATACGTCATCGTACATACATCATCATACATATGTCATCATACATACGTCATCATACATACGTCATCGTACATACGTCATCATACATACGTCATCGTACATACGTCATCGTACATACGTCATCGTACATACGTCATCATACATACGTCATCATACATACGTCATCATACATACGTCATCGTACATACGTCATCGTACATACGTCATCATACATACGTCATCATACATACGTCATCATACATACGTCATCGTACATACGCAATCGTACATACGTATTCATACATACGTCATCATACATACGTCATCGTACATACGTCATCGTACATACGTCATCGTACATACGTCATCGTACATACGTCATCGTACATACGTCATCGTACATACGCAATCGTACATACGTCATCGTACATACGTCGTCGTACATACGCAATCGTACATACATCATCGTACATACGTCATCGTACATACGTATTCATACATACGTCATCGTACATACGTCATCGTACATACGTCATCGTACATACGTCATCATACATACGTCATCGTACATACGTCATCGTACATACGTCATCATACATACGTCATCGTACATACGTCATCGTACATACGTCATCATACATACGTCATCGTACATACGTCATCGTACATACGTCATCATACATACGTCATCATACATACGTCATCGTACATACGTCATCGTACATACGTCATCATACATACGTCATCATACATACGTCATCATACATACGTCATCATACATACATCATCGTACATACGCAATCGTACATACGTCATCGTACATACGTCATCGTACATACGCAATCGTACATACGTCATCGTACATACGTCATCGTACATACGTCATCGTACATACGTCATCGTACATACGTCATCATACATACGTCATCATACATACGTCATCATACATACGTCATCATACATACATCATCGTACATACGTATTCATACATACGTCATCATACATACGTCATCGTACATACGTCATCGTACATACGTCATCATACATACGTCATCGTACATACGTCATCATACATACGTATTCATACATACGTCATCATACATACGTCAACGTACATACGTCATCGTACATACGTCATCGTACATACGTCATCATACATATGTCATCATACATACGTCATCATACATACGTCATCGTACATACGTCATCGTACATACGTCATCGTACATACGTCATCGTACATACGTCATCGTACATACGTCATCATACATACGTCATCATACATACGTCATCGTACATACGTCATCGTACATACGTCATCATACATACGTCATCGTACATACGTCATCGTACATACGTCATCGTACATACGTCATCATACATACGTCATCATACATACGTCATCGTACATACGTATTCGTACATACGTCATCGTACATACGTCGTCGTACATACGCAATCGTACATACATCATCGTACATACGTCATCGTACATACGTCATCGTACATACGTCATCGTACATACGTCATCGTACATACGTCATCGTACATACGTCATCGTACATACGTATTCGTACATACGTCATCGTACATACGTCATTGTACATACGTCATCGTACATACGTCATCGTACATACGTCATCATACATACGTCATCATACATACGTCATCGTACATACGTCATCATACATACGTCAGCATACATACGTCATCGTACATACGTCATCATACATACGTCATCGTACATACGTCATCATACATACGTCATCATACATACATCATCGTACATACGCAATCGTACATACGTCATCGTACATACGTCATCGTACATACGCAATCGTACATACGTCATCGTACATACGTCATCGTACATACGTCATCGTACATACGTCATCATACATACGTCATCATACATACGTCATCATACATACGTCATCATACATACATCATCGTACATACGTATTCATACATACGTCATCATACATACGTCATCGTACATACGTCATCGTACATACGTCATCGTACATACGTCATCGTACATACGTCATCGTACATACGTCATCATACATACGTCATCATACATACGTCATCGTACATACGTCATCGTACATACGTCATCGTACATACGTCATCATACATATGTCATCATACATACGTCATCGTACATACGTCATCGTACATACGTCATCATACATACGTCATCGTACATACGTCATCATACATACGTATTCATACATACGTCATCATACATACGTCATCGTACATACGTCATCGTACATACGTCATCGTACATACGTCATCGTACATACGTCATCGTACATACATCATCGTACATATGTCATCATACATACGTCATCATACATACGTCATCGTACATACGTCATCATACATACGTCATCGTACATACGTCATCGTACATACGTCATCGTACATACGTCATCATACATACGTCATCGTACATACGTCATCGTACATACGTCATCATACATACGTCATCATACATACGTCATCATACATACGTCATCATACATACGTCATCATACATACGTCATCATACATACGTCATCATACATACGTCATCATACATACATCATCATACATACGTCATCATACATACGTCATCATACATACGTCATCGTACATACGTCATCATACATACGTCATCGTACATACGTCATCGTACATACGTCATCGTACATACGTCATCGTACATACGCAATCGTACATACGTCATCGTACATACGTCGTCGTACATACGCAATCGTACATACATCATCGTACATACGTCATCGTACATACGTATTCATACATACGTCATCATACATACGTCATCGTACATACGTCATCGTACATACGTCATCATACATACGTCGTCGTACATACGTCATCGTACATACGTCATCATACATACGTCATCGTACATACGTCATCGTACATACGTCATCATACATACGTCATCGTACATACGTCATCGTACATACGTCATCATACATACGTCATCATACATACGTCATCATACATACGTATTCATACATACGTCATCATACATACGTCATCGTACATACGTCATCATACATACGTCATCATACATACATCATCGTACATACGCAATCGTACATACGTCATCGTACATACGTCATCGTACATACGCAATCGTACATACGTCATCGTACATACGTCATCGTACATACGTCATCGTACATACGTCATCGTACATACGTCATCATACATACGTCATCATACATACGTCATCATACATACGTCATCATACATACATCATCGTACATACGTATTCATACATACGTCATCATACATACGTCATCGTACATACGTCATCGTACATACGTCATCATACATACGTCATCGTACATACGTCATCATACATACGTATTCATACATACGTCATCATACATACGTCAACGTACATACGTCATCGTACATACGTCATCGTACATACGTCATCATACATATGTCATCATACATACGTCATCATACATACGTCATCGTACATACGTCATCGTACATACGTCATCGTACATACGTCATCGTACATACGTCATCGTACATACGTCATCATACATACGTCATCATACATACGTCATCATACATACGTCATCGTACATACGTCATCGTACATACGTCATCATACATACGTCATCGTACATACGTCATCGTACATACGTCATCGTACATACGTCATCATACATACGTCATCATACATACGTCATCGTACATACGTATTCGTACATACGTCATCGTACATACGTCGTCGTACATACGCAATCGTACATACATCATCGTACATACGTCATCGTACATACGTCATCGTACATACGTCATCGTACATACGTCATCGTACATACGTCATCGTACATACGTCATCGTACATACGTCATCGTACATACGTATTCGTACATACGTCATCGTACATACGTCATTGTACATACGTCATCGTACATACGTCATCGTACATACGTCATCATACATACGTCATCATACATACGTCATCGTACATACGTCATCATACATACGTCAGCATACATACGTCATCGTACATACGTCATCATACATACGTCATCGTACATACGTCATCATACATACGTCATCATACATACATCATCGTACATACGCAATCGTACATACGTCATCGTACATACGTCATCGTACATACGCAATCGTACATACGTCATCGTACATACGTCATCGTACATACGTCATCGTACATACGTCATCGTACATACGTCATCATACATACGTCATCATACATACGTCATCATACATACGTCATCATACATACATCATCGTACATACGTATTCATACATACGTCATCATACATACGTCATCGTACATACGTCATCGTACATACGTCATCATACATACGTCATCGTACATACGTCATCGTACATACGTCATCATACATACGTCATCATACATACGTCATCGTACATACGTCATCGTACATACGTCATCGTACATACGTCATCATACATATGTCATCATACATACGTCATCGTACATACGTCATCGTACATACGTCATCATACATACGTCATCGTACATACGTCATCATACATACGTATTCATACATACGTCATCATACATACGTCATCGTACATACGTCATCGTACATACGTCATCGTACATACGTCATCGTACATACGTCATCGTACATACATCATCGTACATACGTCATCATACATACGTCATCATACATACGTCATCGTACATACGTCATCATACATACGTCATCGTACATACGTCATCGTACATACGTCATCGTACATACGTCATCATACATACGTCATCATACATACGTCATCATACATACGTCATCATACATACGTCATCATACATACGTCATCATACATACGTCATCATACATACATCATCGTACATACGTCATCATACATACGTCATCATACATACGTCATCACACATACGTCATCGTACATACGTCATCATACATACGTCATCGTACATACGTCATCGTACATACGTCATCGTACATACGTCATCGTACATACGTCATCGTACATACGTCATCGTACATACGCAATCGTACATACGTCATCGTACATACGTCGTCGTACATACGCAATCGTACATACATCATCGTACATACGTCATCGTACATACGTATTCATACATACGTCATCATACATACGTCATCGTACATACGTCATCGTACATACGTCATCATACATACGTCATCGTACATACGTCATCGTACATACGTCATCATACATACGTCATCGTACATACGTCATCGTACATACGTCATCATACATACGTCATCGTACATACGTCATCGTACATACGTCATCATACATACGTCATCATACATACGTCATCATACATACGTATTCATACATACGTCATCATACATACGTCATCGTACATACGTCATCATACATACGTCATCATACATACATCATCGTACATACGCAATCGTACATACGTCATCGTACATACGTCATCGTACATACGCAATCGTACATACGTCATCGTACATACGTCATCGTACATACGTCATCGTACATACGTCATCGTACATACGTCATCATACATACGTCATCATACATACGTCATCATACATACGTCATCATACATACATCATCGTACATACGTATTCATACATACGTCATCATACATACGTCATCGTACATACGTCATCGTACATACGTCATCATACATACGTCATCGTACATACGTCATCATACATACGTATTCATACATACGTCATCATACATACGTCAACGTACATACGTCATCGTACATACGTCATCGTACATACGTCATCATACATATGTCATCATACATACGTCATCATACATACGTCATCGTACATACGTCATCGTACATACGTCATCGTACATACGTCATCGTACATACGTCATCGTACATACGTCATCATACATACGTCATCATACATACGTCATCGTACATACGTCATCGTACATACGTCATCGTACATACGTCATCATACATACGTCATCATACATACGTCATCATACATACGTCATCATACATACGTCATCATACATACGTCATCATACATACGTCATCATACATAGACGTTTTCAAGCGGAAGTTTCTTGGGAAATGTAAAATGTGACTTTCTAAGTGAAGGCGGCCGTATTGGCATGTGTTGCAATGTTGCGATGACATCATTGATATATAAACTATCAGACTCATCATTGATATATAAACTATCAGACTCATCATTGATATATAAACTATCAGACTCATCATTGATATATAAACTATCAGACTCATCATTGATATATAAACTATCAGACTCATCATTGATATATCAACTATCAGACTCATCATTGATATATAAACTATCAGACTCATCATTGATATATAAACTATCAGACTCATCATTGATATATCAACTATCAGACTCATCATTGATATATAAACTATCAGACTGCGTGCTCGCTAGTAGTGACTTTCAGCAGGTCTTTAAAAATGGGGTGTGACTCGCTTATTGTTATTTTACTGGTCCACAGATTATTACGAAAAAACACTGAACAAGATCCAAACATTTACAAAAATGTTAATGTTTTTTTTAGTGTGCTACATGAGACAATAATATTACAGAGCATTGATAGCACAAATAATTGTAGCTTTTATTTTATAATTGAACCTTTTACTTGTTTACGTTTTTCACTGCTCAGTCCAAATGTTCCTCAATAGGAAACTGAAGGTTTTCAAACTCTGGCTTCTCCTTGGCACGTCACTCTAGCTAAAGGCTGGACTGCATTTAAGTGGACCCCGACTTAAACAAGTTGAAAAACTTATTGGGGTGTTACCATTTAGTGGTCAATTGTACGGAATATGTACTTCACTGTGCAATCTACTAATAAAAGTTTCAATCAATCAATGCACTTAGCATTAGTTTAGCGGGTAGACACATTAAGTGAGAGACACTACCATTTGGTAAGTACCAAATGTTAAGTACCCCAAACTCTTCTCTGGTAAATCCTGTATTGACATCTCCCTAAATAGTTACCAGTGACTCACAACTGAGCTCAGTCATCTTTTGGATGTGAAAGAATTGAGCTTATATAAGCCCCCCCCCCCCCCCCCCCCCAGCAGAATGTGGTGAGGGTCTTTCCTGGACTTGCTTATGTTGGTGGTTGAGTCATGGTTCATTTAGACTTTAGGACTAGAAGCCATGAAGAACACCAGCAAATAGGCAGTAAGGCTGCCTAGTGTTGTGTTTTGGAGCATTGCATGAATCATATCAGCCTTTATTACAATTATTTGTACAGATTTTGGGCGCCGGGGACTCAAAACCGAGTCCACTTGGGTTTTTGCATAGAAAAACAAAGTATGTGTGTAAGTGATGCTTGGCAGTGAGAACACCTCAACTGCAAAACCTGTTCTCTTTTTCTGGAGCTTTGACCTCGTCTTCCTCCCACCAGCTGCTTTTGTCCTCCATCTTGCTTTTATGACAGGACTTTTTTATTTACCCCGCTAATACTCCTCTGGGTGAGGAGTGACCGAGGAGCAAGTGTGAAAAAGTAATACAAAATGTTTGGGAGTAGCAGAGCATGAATAAATCAGACATCCAGTTTTAGGACTGAGTTGATGTTGTACATGCAAGCCACACCTTTATTACCCGCAGCTCTCTTCAGTCTCCAGCAAGATAACAAACCTCAGCTGGGATGTACACTATGACAGAGGTTGTGTTTCAAATGGTAAACTAAAAGGTCAGCTGCTACACTATGACAGAGGTTGTGTTTGAAATGGTAAACTAAAAGCTCAGCTGGGATGTACACTATGACAGAGGTTGTGTTTCAAATGGTAAACTAAAAGCTCAGCTGGGATGTACACTATGACAGAGGTTGTGTTTCAAATGGTAAACTAAAAGCTCAGCTGGTACACTATGACAGAGGTTGTGTTTGAAATGGTAAACTAAAAGCTCAGCTGCTACACTATGACAGAGGTTGTGTTTGAAATGGTAAACTAAAAGCTCAGCTGGTACACTATGACAGAGGTTGTGTTTGAAATGGTAAACTAAAAGCTCAGCTGGGATGTACACTATGACAGAGGTTGTGTTTGAAATGGTAAACTAAAAGGTCAGCTGCTACACTATGACAGAGGTTGTGTTTGAAATGGTAAACTAAAAGCTCAGCTGGTATGTACACTATGACAGAGGTTGTGTTTGAAATGGTAAACTAAAAGCTCAGCTGGTACACTATGACAGAGGTTGTGTTTGAAATGGTAAACTAAAAGCTCAGCTGGGATGTACACTATGACAGAGGTTGTGTTTGAAATGGTAAACTAAAAGCTCAGCTGGGATGTACACTATGACAGAGGTTGTGTTTGAAATGGTAAACTAAAAGCTCAGCTGCTACACTATGACAGAGGTTGTGTTTGAAATGGTAAACTAAAAGCTCAGCTGGGATGTACACTATGACAGAGGTTGTGTTTCAAATGGTAAACTAAAAGCTCAGCTGGGATGTACACTATGACAGAGGTTGTGTTTCAAATGGTAAACTAAAAGCTCAGCTGGGATGTACACTATGACAGAGGTTGTGTTTGAAATGGTAAACTAAAAGCTCAGCTGGGATGTACACTATGACAGAGGTTGTGTTTGAAATGGTAAACTAAAAGCTCAGCTGGGATGTACACTATGACAGAGGTTGTGTTTCAAATGGTAAACTAAAAGCTCAGCTGGGATGTACACTATGACAGAGGTTGTGTTTCAAATGGTAAACTAAAAGCTCAGCTGGGATGTACACTATGACAGAGGTTGTGTTTGAAATGGTAAACTAAAAGCTCAGCTGGGATGTACACTATGACAGAGGTTGTGTTTCAAATGGTAAACTAAAAGCTCAGCTGGGATGTACACTATGACAGAGGTTGTGTTTCAAATGGTAAACTAAAAGGTCAGCTGGGATGTACACTATGACAGAGGTTGTGTTTCAAATGGTAAACTAAAAGGTCAGCTGGGATGTACACTATGACAGAGGTTGTGTTTCAAATGGTAAACTAAAAGCTCAGCTGGTACACTATGACAGAGGTTGTGTTTCAAATGGTAAACTAAAAGCTCAGCTGGTACACTATGACAGAGGTTGTGTTTCAAATGGTAAACTAAAAGGTCAGCTGGGATGTACACTATGACAGAGGTTGTGTTTGAAATGGTAAACTAAAAGCTCAGCTGGTACACTATGACAGAGGTTGTGTTTCAAATGGTAAACTAAAAGCTCAGCTGGGATGTACACTATGACAGAGGTTGTGTTTCAAATGGTAAACTAAAAGCTCAGCTGGGATGTACACTATGACAGAGGTTGTGTTTCAAATGGTAAACTAAAAGCTCAGCTGGGATGTACACTATGACAGAGGTTGTGTTTCAAATGGTAAACTAAAAGCTCAGCTGGGATGTACACTATGACAGAGGTTGTGTTTGAAATGGTAAACTAAAAGCTCAGCTGCTACACTATGACAGAGGTTGTGTTTGAAATGGTAAACTAAAAGCTCAGCTGGGATGTACACTATGACAGAGGTTGTGTTTGAAATGGTAAACTAAAAGCTCAGCTGGTACACTATGACAGAGGTTGTGTTTGAAATGGTAAACTAAAAGCTCAGCTGGTACACTATGACAGAGGTTGTGTTTCAAATGGTAAACTAAAAGCTCAGCTGGTACACTATGACAGAGGTTGTGTTTGAAATGGTAAACTAAAAGCTCAGCTGGGATGTACACTATGACAGAGGTTGTGTTTGAAATGGTAAACTAAAAGCTCAGCTGCTACACTATGACAGAGGTTGTGTTTGAAATGGTAAACTAAAAGCTCAGCTGCTACACTATGACAGAGGTTGTGTTTGAAATGGTAAACTAAAAGCTCAGCTGCTACACTATGACAGAGGTTGTGTTTGAAATGGTAAACTAAAAGCTCAGCTGCTACACTATGACAGAGGTTGTGTTTGAAATGGTAAACTAAAAGCTCAGCTGGGATGTACACTATGACAGAGGTTGTGTTTGAAATGGTAAACTAAAAGGTCAGCTGCTACACTATGACAGAGGTTGTGTTTGAAATAGTAAACTAAAAGGTCAGCTGCTACACTATGACAGAGGTTGTGTTTGAAATGGTAAACTAAAAGGTCAGCTGCTACACTATGACAGAGGTTGTGTTTGAAATGGTAAACTAAAAGGTCAGCTGCTACACTATGACAGAGGTTGTGTTTGAAATGGTAAACTAAAAGGTCAGCTGCTACACTATGACAGAGGTTGTGTTTGAAATGGTAAACTAAAAGGTCAGCTGCTACACTATGACAGAGGTTGTGTTTGAAATGGTAAACTAAAAGCTCAGCTGGGATGTACACCATGACAGAGGTTGTGTTTGAAATGGTAAACTAAAAGGTCAGCTGCTACACTATGACAGAGGTTGTGTTTGAAATGGTAAACTAAAAGCTCAGCTGGTACACTATGACAGAGGTTGTGTTTGAAATGGTAAACTAAAAGGTCAGCTGCTACACTATGACAGAGGTTGTGTTTGAAATGGTAAACTAAAAGCTCAGCTGGTACACTATGACAGAGGTTGTGTTTGAAATGGTAAACTAAAAGCTCAGCTGGTACACTATGACAGAGGTTGTGTTTGAAATGGTAAACTAAAAGCTCAGCTTGGATGTACACTATGACAGAGGTTGTGTTTGAAATGGTAAACTAAAAGCTCAGCTGCTACACTATGACAGAGGTTGTGTTTGAAATGGTAAACTAAAAGCTCAGCTGCTACACTATGACAGAGGTTGTGTTTGAAATGGTAAACTAAAAGCTCAGCTGCTACACTATGACAGAGGTTGTGTTTGAAATGGTAAACTAAAAGCTCAGCTGCTACACTATGACAGAGGTTGTGTTTGAAATGGTAAACTAAAAGCTCAGCTGGGATGTACACTATGACAGAGGTTGTGTTTGAAATGGTAAACTAAAAGGTCAGCTGCTACACTATGACAGAGGTTGTGTTTGAAATAGTAAACTAAAAGGTCAGCTGCTACACTATGACAGAGGTTGTGTTTGAAATGGTAAACTAAAAGGTCAGCTGCTACACTATGACAGAGGTTGTGTTTGAAATGGTAAACTAAAAGGTCAGCTGCTACACTATGACAGAGGTTGTGTTTGAAATGGTAAACTAAAAGGTCAGCTGCTACACTATGACAGAGGTTGTGTTTGAAATGGTAAACTAAAAGGTCAGCTGCTACACTATGACAGAGGTTGTGTTTGAAATGGTAAACTAAAAGGTCAGCTGCTACACTATGACAGAGGTTGTGTTTGAAATGGTAAACTAAAAGGTCAGCTGCTACACTATGACAGAGGTTGTGTTTGAAATGGTAAACTAAAAGGTCAGCTGCTACACTATGACAGAGGTTGTGTTTGAAATGGTAAACTAAAAGGTCAGCTGCTACACTATGACAGAGGTTGTGTTTGAAATGGTAAACTAAAAGGTCAGCTGCTACACTATGACAGAGGTTGTGTTTGAAATGGTAAACTAAAAGCTCAGCTGGGATGTACACCATGACAGAGGTTGTGTTTGAAATGGTAAACTAAAAGCTCAGCTGGTACACTATGACAGAGGTTGTGTTTGAAATGGTAAACTAAAAGCTCAGCTGGGATGTACACTATGACAGAGGTTGTGTTTGAAATGGTAAACTAAAAGCTCAGCTGCTACACTATGACAGAGGTTGTGTTTGAAATGGTAAACTAAAAGCTCAGCTGCTACACTATGACAGAGGTTGTGTTTGAAATGGTAAACTAAAAGCTCAGCTGCTACACTATGACAGAGGTTGTGTTTGAAATGGTAAACTAAAAGCTCAGCTGCTACACTATGACAGAGGTTGTGTTTGAAATGGTAAACTAAAAGCTCAGCTGGGATGTACACTATGACAGAGGTTGTGTTTGAAATGGTAAACTAAAAGGTCAGCTGCTACACTATGACAGAGGTTGTGTTTGAAATAGTAAACTAAAAGGTCAGCTGCTACACTATGACAGAGGTTGTGTTTGAAATGGTAAACTAAAAGGTCAGCTGCTACACTATGACAGAGGTTGTGTTTGAAATGGTAAACTAAAAGGTCAGCTGCTACACTATGACAGAGGTTGTGTTTGAAATGGTAAACTAAAAGGTCAGCTGCTACACTATGACAGAGGTTGTGTTTGAAATGGTAAACTAAAAGGTCAGCTGCTACACTATGACAGAGGTTGTGTTTGAAATGGTAAACTAAAAGCTCAGCTGGGATGTACACCATGACAGAGGTTGTGTTTGAAATGGTAAACTAAAAGGTCAGCTGCTACACTATGACAGAGGTTGTGTTTGAAAGTCTGTTTCATTGTCAGTGGAAATAAGATAGCGAGGCTTGAAATGACGTTGAAGCAGCAGAGTAAAAACAAAAAAATCTCACTAAAAACAAAATCCATTTAACAATTCACAAAACAGTGAAAGTTAATAGAAACAAATTCACCAAGTTTTTTCATGTTATTTTTCAATTGTATTGATTTTGTAATATTTCATTGTATTCATTTCTTCTATTTATAAATCAATATCAGAGCAGAGAAAGCAGTCTTCCCAACTGCTGCCAACCGGCGTGGCGCTGGTTGGGAGAGTGGACGTGCCAGCAACCTCAGGGTTCCTGGTTCGATCCCCACCTTCTACCAACCTAGTCACGTTCGTTGTGTCCTTGAGCAAGACACTTCACCCTTGCTCCTGATAGGTGGTGGTTAGGGCCTTGCATGGCAGCTCCCGCCATCAGTGTGTGAATGTGTGTGTGAATGTGTGTGTGTGAATGTGTGTGTGAATGTGTGTGTGTGAATGTGTGTGTGTGAATGTGTGTGTGAATGTGTGTGTGTGAATGTGTGTGTGAATGTGTGTGTGTGAATGTGTGTGTGTGAATGTGTGTGTGTGAATGTGTGTGTGAATGTGTGTGTGTGAATGTATGTGTGAATGTGTGTGTGAATGTGTGTGTGTGAATGTGTGTGTGTGAATGTGTGTGTGAATGTGTGTGTGTGAATGTGTGTGTGTGAATGTGTGTGTGAATGTGTGTGTGTGAATGTATGTGTGAATGTGTGTGTGTGAATGTGTGTGTGAATGTGTGTGTGTGAATGTGTGTGTGTGAATGTGTGTGTGAATGTGTGTGTGTGAATGTGTGTGTGAATGTGTGTGTGAATGTGTGTGTGAATGTGTGTGTGTGAATGTGTGTGTGTGAATGTGTGTGTGTGAATGTGTGTGTGTGAATGTGTGTGTGAATGTGTGTGTGTGAATGTGTGTGTGAATGTGTGTGTGTGAATGTGTGTGTGAATGTGTGTGTGTGAATGTGTGTGTGTGAATGTGTGTGTGAATGTGTGTGTGAATGTGTGTATGTGAATGTGTGTGTGTGAATGTGTGTGGGAATGTGTGTGTGTGAATGTGTGTGTGAATGTGTGTGTGAATGTGTGTATGTGAATGTGTGTGTGTGAATGTGTGTGTGAATGTGTGTGTGAATGTGTGTGTGAATGTGTGTGTGAATGTGTGTGTGTGAATGTGTGTGTGAATGTGTGTGTGAATGTGTGTGTGTGAATGTGTGTGTGAATGTGTGTGTGAATGTGTGTGTGAATGTGTGTGTGAATGTGTGTGTGAATGTGTGTGTGTGAATGTGTGTGTGAATGTGTGTGTGTGAATGTGTGTGTGAATGTGTGTGTGTGAATGTGTGTGTGAATGTGTGTGTGTGAATGTGTGTGTGTGAATGTGTGTGTGTGAATGTGTGTGTGAATGTGTGTGTGAATGTGTGTGTGAATGTGTGTGTGAATGTGTGTGTGAATGTGTGTGTGTGAATGTGTGTGTGAATGTGTGTGTGTGAATGTGTGTGTGAATGTGTGTGTGTGAATGTGTGTGTGAATGTGTGTGTGTGAATGTGTGTGTGAATGTGTGTGTGTGAATGTGTGTGTGTGAATGTGTGTGTGAATGTGTGTGTGTGAATGTGTGTGTGAATGTGTGTGTGTGAATGTGTGTGTGTGAATGTGTGTGTGTGAATGTGTGTGTGAATGTGTGTGTGTGAATGTATGTGTGAATGTGTGTGTGAATGTGTGTGTGTGAATGTGTGTGTGTGAATGTGTGTGTGAATGTGTGTGTGTGAATGTGTGTGTGTGAATGTGTGTGTGAATGTGTGTGTGTGAATGTATGTGTGAATGTGTGTGTGTGAATGTGTGTGTGAATGTGTGTGTGTGAATGTGTGTGTGTGAATGTGTGTGTGAATGTGTGTGTGTGAATGTGTGTGTGAATGTGTGTGTGAATGTGTGTGTGAATGTGTGTGTGTGAATGTGTGTGTGTGAATGTGTGTGTGTGAATGTGTGTGTGTGAATGTGTGTGTGAATGTGTGTGTGTGAATGTGTGTGTGAATGTGTGTGTGTGAATGTGTGTGTGAATGTGTGTGTGTGAATGTGTGTGTGTGAATGTGTGTGTGAATGTGTGTGTGAATGTGTGTATGTGAATGTGTGTGTGTGAATGTGTGTGGGAATGTGTGTGTGTGAATGTGTGTGTGAATGTGTGTGTGAATGTGTGTATGTGAATGTGTGTGTGTGAATGTGTGTGTGAATGTGTGTGTGAATGTGTGTGTGAATGTGTGTGTGAATGTGTGTGTGTGAATGTGTGTGTGAATGTGTGTGTGAATGTGTGTGTGTGAATGTGTGTGTGAATGTGTGTGTGAATGTGTGTGTGTGAATGTGTGTGTGAATGTGTGTGTGAATGTGTGTGTGAATGTGTGTGTGAATGTGTGTGTGAATGTGTGTGTGTGAATGTGTGTGTGAATGTGTGTGTGTGAATGTGTGTGTGAATGTGTGTGTGTGAATGTGTGTGTGAATGTGTGTGTGTGAATGTGTGTGTGTTAATGTGTGTGTGAATGTGTGTGTGAATGTGTGTGTGAATGGGTGAATGTGTAAATAGTGTCAAAGCGCTTTGAGTACCTTGAAGGTAGAAAAGCGCTCTACAAGTATAACCCATATACCATTTACCATTTACCTTTTACCAAGCTACTCCATTCAGCTCCTCCTGAGGGTGTTCCCAGGCCCACTGAAGGTACATAGTCACTGAAGGTACATAGTCACTGAAGGTACATAGTCACTGAAGGTACATAGTCACTGAAGGTACATAGTCACTGAAGGTACATAGTCACTGAAGGTACATAGTCACTGAAGGTACATAGTCACTGAAGGTACATAGTCACTGAAGGTACATAGTCATTGAAGGTACATAGTCACTGAAGGTACATAGTCACTGAAGGTACATAGTCACTGAAGGTACATAGTCACTGAAGGTACATAGTCACTGAAGGTACATAGTCACTGAAGGTACATAGTCACTGAAGGTACATAGTCACTGAAGGTACATAGTCCCTGAAGGTACATAGTCACTGAAGGTACATAGTCACTGAAGGTACATAGTCACTGAAGGTACATAGTCACTGAAGGTACATAGTCACTGAAGGTAAATAGTCACTGAAGGTACATAGTCACTGAAGGTACATAGTCCCTTCAATGTTTCCTTGGTCCAAGGCCTCCTGCTGGTCAGATGTGTCCTCAACACGTCTTGAACAGATGCCACTTTATCTCAATGTGGAGGGTCAGCAGCTTTCCACTGAGATAATCCCATCTTCTCACCCTCTCTACTAGCCCGTGTCTACGCAGGAAACCACCTTGTCCTTTTGCTCACTAAGGAACTAAGGTCACTAAGGAACTAAGGAACTAAGGTCACTAAGGAACTAAGGTCACTAAGGTCACTAAGGAACTAAGGTCACTAAGGAAACCACCTTGTCCTTTTGCTCACTAAGGAACTAAGGTCACTAAGGAACTAAGGAACTAAGGTCACTAAGGAACTAAGGTCACTAAGGAACTAAGGTCACTAAGGTCACCTTGTCCCTTTGCTCACTAAGGAACTAAGGACCTAAGGAACTAAGGTCACTAAGGAACTAAGGTCACTAAGGTCACTAAGGAACTAAGGTCACTAAGGAAACCACCTTGTCCTTTTGGTCACTAAGGAACTGAGGTCACTAAGGAACTAAGGTCACTAAGGAACTAAGGTCACTAAGGAACTAAGGTCACTAAGGAAACCACCTTGTCCTTTTGCTCACTAAGATCATGACCATTCTTTTCTCACTTAAACCAACCCAGAAATGGCACTTTTCTAGGCAAGAACTATGGACTACCACCTCGCCAACTTCTCCCGGGGATCCCGAGGCGTTCCCAGGACAACCGGGGGACATAGTCTTCCCAACGTGTCCTGGGTCTTCCCCGTGTGGTCTCCTACCGGTCGGAGGTGACCCAAACACCTCCCCAGGAAGGTGTCCGGGTGGCACCCTGAGCAGATGCCTGAACCACCTCATGTGGCTCCTCTCCTTGTGGAGGAGCAGCAGATTGACTTGGAGCTCCTCTGGGATGTCAGATCTTGTCAGCCTATCTCTAAGGGAGAAACTCGCCTCCTGATGGAGGAAACTCATTTTGGCCGCTTGTGTCCGTGATCTTGTCCTGTCGGCCACGACCAAAAGATCATAACCGTAGCTCCTTCTTTACCAAATTAGTCATTTCTTTGAAAATAAAAATGATGCAATTGCATTATTAGGCAATTTGAATGAAAATATGAAAGCACACAGTGATTTCTTTCAAAATAAAAGCATAGCATGTAGTATTAGTATGAGGGTGTTTTTTTTGTTTTTTTTCTTTGGTCTCAATCCGGACTTAGACTGAATATGTTTGACTTTTACACTGATTCTGATTCTGATGAACCTGGATTCCACCATAGCAACCGACAGCATGTATTATGTACATCATCACTTCAATGATTATAAATCCATGATTTTAAAAATGGTGATCCTGTAGTGCACATGTGTCAGACTCAAGGATCAGGTGCCACATCATTTTATGTCACCTGTAAAAACCTGTTTGAATTTGGACATTTTTTTTACCGCATGCAAGCGCTTTTCTGTTTTTGAATCTTTTTTTTACATTTTTGATTTTTATTTGATCATTATTTTTTTAACTGTAGTTCTTCCTTACTCCATATTATTTGATGCAAAAGCTATTCCAAACAATTTCTTGTCATTAAAATGTGAAACCCTTTTTGAACCCTTGACTTCCATCAATATTATAATAATCAAATCAAATGATGTAATGATATGATGTGGTTTTGCAGCCATAACTACCATGAAAATGGCTTTGACTCCCTGCCGTAATGTAAAAACAACCAAACCAAATAAAAACAACCAAACCAAGTAAAAACAACCAAACCAAATAAAAGCCCAGTTCAGCACAGTTGGTACACGTGCAACTCCAAAACCCCCAAAAGATGGTGGAAAACCATAATAACAAAAGGAAAAGTCCTTTATTATCAGCAAATCTCCAAAGGTCTCAGGCCAAAGTCACAAGTGAAACGGTTGCTTTTGGTTCTGTGGACAAGCGCTTGTGGCCCTTTTGAGGGGCCTTCCACTGTGCTGTCACCCTAGCGCCCCCTGTGGCCATGCAAAGCTCTCTGTGACAAACAAAATGAAGCCAGCACACGTGGCTTCTTGCTTTTGGAGAGCAGAAAATGAGCTTTTCACTTCCAGATGCTTCCACAATGAGTAACATATGAAAGGGAAAAAGCAGGTTTTGCGTAATAAAAAATGATCAAGTTTCAGGTTCTCCCCTCCTCCTCCCGCAGAGGCCATATGAGAGTTTCAGGTTCTCCCCTCCTCCTCCCGCAGAGGCCATATGAGAGTTTCAGGTTCTCCCCTCCTCCTCCCGCAGAGGCCATATGAGAGGTGGTGCTTGAAATGGATTGTCTTTAACTTGGAGGAATGTTCTTGGTCACAGCTGGACTTCTGTCAATAGTCTTTATTAGTCTTTTTCAAGTTATTTGCTTGTGAGCAAATCATTTCATGTGCTTCAGCTTATGAAAAACACCGTTGCTTTTCAAAAAAAAAAAAAAAAAAACATCAGCAAATTGGATTGGCGGGTGAATGAAACCACAGAAGAACTGCAAAAAGAGAGTTTTTCTCTGTTGGAAACATTCCATAGGAACTTTCAGGAAATTGTGGTGGAGCAAAAAGTATTTCATATTTGTGCAGATCTCTTTAACAGAGCTTACCTATCTAGTTATATCTCGATCTGGATAAGAATCCAGATGCTTGATCCTGTTTTGCATTCCTGGGAAGTAAAATAAAGTGAATATAATTGATGATTATGTTCAAGATGCCATATATCACCAGGGATGGGTTCCAAATGTCTTACTTTTATAGATACAGACCAAATTTTGTCCAAATGACTTACTTCAGATTCACGTAAAATCAAAATGTAGCATACTTCAATACCTTTGATGCACGCGATGCCTCGTTCGGTTGCAGAGTCGATACTAGCGCCAGCATTTGGCGGGCAAACAGGCGTATATGTGGCGGGCTGCCTTTAGGTCATGTCATGTCAACAAACAAATCATGTGCTCAAAAGTAAAGCTCCACTTTTCAAAATGTAATGAAAACTTCAATGAAGATGTACAGTAGCGTCAAACAGCTGGTGTGTAATAAGTACAATACTTACAGTACAACACTTTGTAGGACTCAACAAAATACAAGACTGACACATTGAACTTAAGAGCAAAGACTACTTTCTGACTACGGCAACACACTTGGGAATAAATGCATACTTACAAATGAAACTCAGAATGTGTAAGAAAACAAGATATATTTGCACAGTTATCATTATCATAAATATACAATAAAAAAAGATGTTATTGTAAGACAAATGAACATTTATTATCAGTATATGAACACTCAAAAGTACCGAAAATTGGTACTGTTGAGTACCAGTATCACTTCCCAGTTACCGGGAATTGCTATTGTATAGTTTCTAATGCGAAAGGTAACTATCCCAATACATGTTAGCAACACGAGCATATGCATGCTAACATTGATAGTATCATCATGCTAGCTTGGCTTGTTGACTCAACTCAATGATCAAACTTACTGCTGTAGCAGACTGACAGACATTTCAAGAGGCGTAGCAAAGCCTGTGCCACTTCTCTCCAAAGTTAAGCAAACAAGGGAGAGGGATGATGATAAACGGGCTTCAAGCAATCATATTACTGATCAAACCAAATGCAATAATCAAACCTTGCAGAAAGCAACAGCAGAGAGCATATTTTCCAGTTTAGAAGCTGACACTTTAGAAGTGTTGTCTTAATCCAAAGCAGATGTTCTGTGGTCTTCGTCGTAGAACCGTGACTTCAAGACTCAAATGAAAAAGTGTCACATGGGATCGCTCCTCCTCGGCGTAAAATATGTCCCAATTAACTCTCATCTGTCTCCGTAAACAATCTTCTGACAGCAAAAGAGTGCGACATGCTCGGTAGCCAAAGGACCTCCCAGGCTGCAACCCTCGCTCCGATCCAAACACTCGGCATTTTTACAACAATGATTCTGCTTATGTGTACAATCCACGCACTGTGCAGTGGTTGTGCTTTGATTGACACCTCCGACACGGTTTGGACGGCAGCCGTGAGGGTCAAGTGTTAGAAAACTGCGGTGGACGGAGGCCCTTGATGCCACCAAGGAAGCGCGTCCTTGATGCCACCAAGGAAGCGCGTCCTTCAACACGCTCAGGCAGCATCAAAAACAGGCCGCATCTTTGTGTGCATGCACATCTGCATCAGAATGTTCTGGCAGCATCAAAAACAGGCCGCATCTTTGTGTGCATGCACATCTGCATCAGAATGTTCTGGCAGCATCAAAAACAGGCCGCATCTTTGTGTGCATGCACATCTGCATCAGAATGTTCTGGCAGCATCAAAAACAGGCCGCATCTTTGTGTGCATGCACATCTGCATCAGAATGTTCTGGCAGCATCAAAAACAGGCCGCATCTTTGTGTGCATGCACATCTGCATCAGAATGTTCTGGCAGCATCAAAAACAGGCCGCATCTTTGTGTGCATGCACATCTGCATCAAAATGTTCTGGCAGCATCAAAAACAGGCCGCATCTTTGTGTGCATGCACATCTGCATCAAAATGTTCTGGCAGCATCAAAAACAGGCCGCATCTTTGTGTGCATGCACATCTGCATCAAAATGTTCTGGCAGCATCAAAAACAGGCCGCATCTTTGTGTGCATGCACATCTGCATCAAAATGTTCTGGCAGCATGAAAAACAGGCCGCATCTTTGTGTGCATGCACATCTGCATCAGAATGTTCTGGCAGCATGAAAAACAGGCCGCATCTTTGTGTGCATGCACATCTGCATCAGAATGTTCTGGCAGCATGAAAAACAGGCCGCATCTTTGTGTGCATGCACATCTGCATTCGTCTGCTAGATGCGCAGCTTTGTGATGACTCAGCAGTTGAGGGCAACTTCAGCGTTTCCTTTCAGTCCCTCCACTCGGCTCACTGGAGAAATGAAAGACTGCAAGGAGGATGTGAATTAGAGCTGGAGCCGTCAGTCAGACACAATAAACAACAACCGGCGTCCTCTGCATTACTATTTTGCGTAACATAAATGTGAAAGGAAACAAATGTCCACTGCAGAGGACACTGAAGATATAGCACACAATAGCCGTTTACTCACAGGGTCAAAAATGAAAACCTATTGCATCCATTGATGATTTGAAATGGTCCTCTTTGTTCACAAAACACACACCTTGGGTTAATGAAACCATCCTTTTTTTATTTGGGTGTTTTTCCTTGCCCAGATGTGGGTTGAGATCAAGGGATGTGGTTTGTGGAGCCCTTTGAGGCTCTTGAGATTAGGACTACACAAATCAATTGTGATTGTTTACATTGAGGACTTGAAATTGTCTTTGAAAAGTAGGAAAAGGCGCACGTTAAGTTTATCGGCGACTGAATTGTTTAGCCATGTGTACACAAAATGGGTATCGTAGATTTACCCTTCAAAAAATGTCTTGGTTCTTTGAAATGTAGAAAAGACATAAATGGATTGTTATTTTCCAGTAACCAATCTAGTTCATTCTATGTGGAGGAGCATTTGTGTCTTTTGTACAAAAGCTTTTTTGGACACTGAATTTATGTACATTTATTTTTTGTGTTTGAATTTTGAGAACAGATTTTTTTAACATCAAACTATGCTGAAAATGGTGGTGCCTATCAGCTCTTCTTCTAGGCGTGGCCAAGCAGGCACACCTGGCTTTCTCAGTGGGGGTGGAATGAGGGGATTAGAAACAGCAGCGGCGAGGGCTGAGATTCAGGTCTTTACATTGGGGACGCATCACAAATACATCACATTTATTTTCACATACAAAACAGGCTTGGGGCGGATTAGAAAAATGTTGAATTGCACATAAAACAATCCGATATACCGGTAGGTCGCATATGGGCAAAAAATTGTAATTGACCTGCAGTGTTAATTTGTCTTTGTCTCTGTGAGCGGAGGTGGGGCTGTTAGCACACACTTACACACACTCACACACACACACACACAAACACACACACACACACACACACACACACACACACACACACAAAGAAGTAGAGGCGTGTAAACTAACATTGTACAAATGGTCCAAAGTGGTTCCTCATCCCATTTCCTGAAGGTTGCATGAAAATCCGCCCATCAATTTTGGATTGACATTGCTAAATAACTGAAGAATTCATGAATAAACCCCAAAGATATCCTAACCACCTGGCAGAGGTCTGAGTCCAAACTAGTCCATGGATAGTTTTTCATCCCAACAAGTGGGTTTTGTTTTCTTCAACTCTAATAAACATCTCAAAGGCTGTTGACCTCTCAGCCTGGCTTGAATTCAAATGGAGGAATAGATGTGTCTTTGAAAGAGGACGACATGATCGTTTTGGCTTTGAACATCCAACATTCCACACAGATGTTTATATACAAAAAGTCAAAGTTCAAGTCACAACGTAATGAATGAATCCTATTTTGCTTAATACTAGCATTAATCATAGATGATTATCAAAAAGTCTCTATATGATGTGAGACACATGGACGCTTTCCATGGACGCTTTCCACGGCCAAACACTAAAGACCATGAATGAGGAGAAAAGAAAGTCATCTGTGATTCACTCTAAAAGAAGGCCGCAAAGAACATTCTAACAGGCATCACTGGCATTACAAATGGGATGGAGGGTTGTGACGCATCAAGTTGGAAATTGTTGCTCATTTCTTACTCAGCATTTCTCATATCTCCACTCACAATTCCATGCCTACATCTGATGAATATATGAACTGTATCACAATTCCATGCCTACATCTGATAATATATGAGCTGTATCACTATTCCATGCCTACATCTGATGAATATATGAGCTGTATCACAATTCCATGCCTACATCTGATGAATATATGAGCTGTAGCACAATTCCATGCCTACATCTGATGAATATATGAGCTGTATCACAATTCCATGCCTGCATCTGATGAATATATGAGCTGTATCACAATTCCATGCCTGCATCTGATGAATATATGAGCTGTATCACAATTCCATGCCTACATCTGATGAATATATGAGCTGTATCACAATTCCATGCCTACATCTGATGAATATATGAGCTGTATCACAATTCCATGCCTGCATCTGATGAATATATGAGCTGTATCACAATTCCATGCCTACATCTGATGAATATATATGAGCTGTATCACAATTTCATGCCTACATCTGATGAATATATGAGCTGTATCACAATTCCATGCCTACATCTGATGAATATATGAGCTGTATCACAATTCCATGCCTGCATCTGATGAATATATGAGCTGTATCACAATTCCGGCAGCGTGTGAAGCCTTGTTAAATGGATCTTCCGTAGGTGACTACAAAATTGTTTATTGGAACCCAAATCCTAAATGTCCGCCATTGTTTATTGTACTGGAAGTGTGTTCTCCAAAATGTAGCTGTGATACTGGAATTGAATTGTTTTTAGTGAGCCAGTCTGTGGACACGCTATTTTGTGTGTTTGTAGCTTTAATGCTAATGAAACACACAGCGTGTGCTCCCAATCCTCAGTTGTATTTTTTGTATTTTTTTTTACATAGTTACACATTATGAGAAAAAGAAACAAAAAGCTAATTTAGTCGCAGAGGATGCTGGTTTTAATGACAATATGCACCGTAACTGTACTTTTTCAACGCTTGGTCGCCAGAATATTACCATAATATTAACAGTGGATTTGACACCAAATCATTTACATGTATACGTTATATTTAAGGTACATTTCTGCCGACTGAGCTGCCAGTCCTTTACTGTCAAATTTTGGGTCGTTTTATAGCCAATTAATGTAAATTGAGAAAGAGTACCACTATTATTTATACGGTCAAATTCTGGCGACTTAGCTGCCAGTTTTTCACTGTAAAATTTTGGGTCGTTTTTTTAGCCGATTACTGTTAATTGAAAAAGAGTACCACTATCATTTTTACGGTAACATTTTGGTGACTTAGCTGCCATTTTTTACTGTAAAATGTTCGGTTTGTTTTTATAGCCAATTACTGTAAATTGAAAAAATATTATTTTTATGGTCAAATTCTGGTGACTTAGCTGCTAGTTTTTCACAGTGTAGCATAAGCATGATGTTAGCTACAGTGCTAACGTCACACTCACATTGTAACAGCAACATCATGCTACGTTAGCATAGTTGCTGAAGTAAATGTGTATATATTACAATATAGTATTTTTGGCTAAAATGATATATTTACATACATGAAATGAATGCCAATTTTGCATTTCTTTGTTCAATTGTTCTTTGACAACAACTCTGGTCTTTTTCTTTTCGTGACTTTGTGATTTTGACATGAAATTGCCGTATTTTAACACTGTGTAAATACTATCGTCTGTTCAAATGAAAGAAAAGATATATGTGTTCAAGAAGAGCTGGGCAATATGGCTGAAAACTGTATCACAATTCAGTTGGGTTGATTGGTCACTATCGATAATCATTGATATTTTGTCAAATATGAACCAGGACAAAAACATATTCATTGTTAACATGTTTAATTCAAATGTAACCTTCCTCTGATTATAATGCCCTCAGCTACGAAGGCAGAAAGCAAAGGAAATGTCAACACAAGCATGGAAAAGACTCAATGTAAACAAAATCAACACTAAACAAGAATCTCTTCAAATGAAAGAATGTGTAATAAATCCTGAACAAGTGTAACAAAGTAGTGTGGAAATGTAAACATAGAGAAACCTGAGAAAAACACTTTGTTTGCAGGTTTAGTTCCAGGAAATGTGTAACATTTCATTTGGTCTGTTATTCTTCTGTAAGCATGGAAAGTAATTAATGTTATGCAGTAATTATTATTATTGGACATTTTGTGTTTGTTTCCACACGTGGGAAAAGGGAACGGACGAGGGTGGAAAAGAAAAGAAGTGAGCTAAAAAGAAACTGTGGAGGTGTTTGAGGCTCTCTGCAGCACTCATGCTTAGTTTGTCTTCTCACTCCGTGCAGAGAATCAACAGCGAGACCACAAGACCAAACTTGATACTGTTACGTGATTGACTGTTTACCATATCCCTCGCATTGTTCACTTCCTGTTTTGCCAGGATTGCAAGTGTCTTTGTTTATGCAACCAACCATATATGTATCAACTGTATATAAAGCCAACGTTTTATGAAACTCGATTTTTATTGATACTGGTGACGTGTCTATCACAATATTTATTGATATCATTTTGTGGGCTCAGCTAGCAACAAGCCATTAGCAGCATGTTTTGCATATTACTATTGTCTGACTTTTTCATTCCAAACAAACGAGTTGTTATTCCTCTCTTTTTGGCTTCTTGTGCTTTGTCTCACACGGTTGTTGTTGTTGTGATGTTAGCGTAACGTTGTTACATTAGACGTCAAAGGACGTCGTATTACCATAAATATCGTCATTTCACAAGGTGTCGAGAAAGTGAAGTACATTTGGAGCTCCAACGATGAATTGCTTAGCATGATTGGGAAAAAGCTATGATGTTAAAGTTCAAGTTAAAGTAGCAATGATAGTCACACACACACACACACACTAGGTGTGGTGAAATTATCCTCTGCATTTGACCCATCCCCTTGATCACCCCCTGGGAGGTGAGGGGAGCAGTGAGCAGCAGCGGTGCCGCGCCCGGGAATAATTTTTGGTGATTTAACCCCCAATTCCAAGCCTTGATGCTGAGTGCCAAGCAGGGAGGTAATGGCTCCCATTTGTATAGTCTTTGGTATGACTCGGCCGGGGTTTGAACTCACAACCTACCCGTCTCAGGGCAGACACTCTAACCACTAGGCCACTGAGTAGGTTGATGTATATGATGTTATTTCATGAGTGTTGCTATTAAAGCTGAATCAGCTTGTTAGAAAAATGGAATGATGATGATGGCAAGCAGAAAAATGGTTGATTTGAACTCTTCTCTCTAAAATAAGCATTGATGCTATAAAGTGTGAGAGATCAAACCAAATAATTGCTGGATGACTGAAATAATTGGTGGGTGCATTATTTAGCAAAGCGTCATATTGAGCTGTTTGTTAACATCTCTTCTCTGTAGGAAGTGAACAACATCAACATTCCAGTAGGAAATGAGAAGACATCTTCAAGATGTTCAACATCACAGATGATGTCTGTCACAGAGGTCACAAAGGTCAACTTTGACCTGCATAGAAGCTTCACGAAGAGAGGCTAAAACTCCACCTTTTCTTCCATTTTGTGTGACAGCGGTCAAGTTTCTTGCTGCTGTCGTAAATCTAAGCTGGCATTTTTGCTTTGACTTTTCCCTCCGCAGAGAATCTCATTACAGCCCAGTATGGTCATGTCTTCCCTTTTTGGCTTTTCCACCATTTCCCTGGCTAATGTTAGCGTAGGACTCCTGGGTGAAAGAGTCCAAAGTGTTCTGAGAGCCCAGTGTTTACTTACCAGCCTTTCGCTTTGTTTTCCCTCTCTGACCAACGCAGCCGCAGTCATGCCGCCTGCGGCCCCCAGCTGGCGTGACGCCCACTCTTCAAGACTACAGAAAGAGTGGAATTGTCAGCCACATGCGACATTTTCACCACAATCATTGATCTCTTTTGCTTTCCTTTCAAGAGACATCAGTTCATGTGGTCGTTAGGATCATTGAAATAAGATGTTTTTAATGAAGTCTTTAGTTTCAAAGACAAACAGGATGCTAGGATGTTGATGTAGGAGTAGGGTTGGGCAGATCAATATTAGAGTGGAACCTCCATTTAACAACTTCAGTGGTTCTTCAACATGTTTTTTAAAGGCCTACTGAAAGTCACTACTAGCGACCACGCAGTCTGATAGTTTATATATCAATGATGACATCGCAACATTGCAACACATGCCAAGATTACATTACTAAAGTGACATTTGAAATTTCCCGCTAAATATCCTGCTGAAAACGTGTCGGTTTGATGACGCCTGCGCGTGACGTCACGGATTGTAGCGGACATTTTGGGACAGCTTTGTGGCCAGCTATTCAGTCGTCTGTTTTCATGGCAAAATTCCACAGTATTCTGGACATCTGTGTTGGTGAATCTTTTGCAATTTGTTTAATGAACAATGGAGACAGCAAAGAAGAAAGCTGTAGGTGGGAAGCGGTGTATTAGCGGCCGGCTGCAGCAACACAAACACGTAGCTGGTGTTTCATTGTTTACATTCCCGAAAGATGACAGTCAAGCTTTACCATTGGCCTGTGGAGAACTGGGACAACAGAGACTCTTACCAGGAGGACTTTGCGGCTACTATTTCATGAAGATGCCAGTTGGGGACCTGTGAGGCGTCTGTTTCTCAAACTAGAGACTCTAATGTACTTATCTTCTTGCTCAGTTGTGCAACGCGGCCTCCAACTTCTTTTTCTACTCTGGTTAGAGCCTGTTTGTGCTGTCCTCTGAAGGGAGGAGTTCACACCGTTGTAGGAAATCTTCAATTTCTTAGCAATTTCTCGCATGGAATAGCCTTCATTTCTAAGAACAAGAATAGACTGTGGAGTTTCAGATGAAAGTTCTCTTTTTCTGGCCATTTTGAGCGTTTAATTGAGCCCACAAAAGTGATGCTCCAGAAACTCAATCAGCTCAAAGGAAGGTCAGTTTTGTAGCTTCTGTAAGGAGCTAAAGTGTTTTCAGATGTGTGAACATGATTGCACAAGGGTTTTCTAATCATCAATTAGCCTTCTGAGCCAATGAGCAAACACATTGTACCATTAGAACACTGGAGTGATAGTTGCTGGAAATGGGCCTCTATACACCTATGTAGATATTGCACCAAAAAGCAGACATTTGCAGCTAGAATAGTCATTTAGCACATTAGCAATGTATAGAGTGTATTTCTGTAAAGTTAAGACTAGTTTAAAGTTATCTTCATTAAAAAGTACAGTGCTTTTCCTTCAAAAATAACGACATTTACATGTGACCCCAAACTTTTGAACGCTAGTGTATATATTCATTCAATTACTAATTCATTTACACAGTAAGGCCAAAACTAATTTATTCGAAAACCTGAAGATAAAAATTTCCGCAATTTGTTTTCCAGACATCTATCCATTTTCTACCGCTTGTCCTGTTCAGGGCCGCGGGGGGTCATGTTATAAAATAAAGTTCATAGTATATGTCATTGCATGTGGAACATCGCTGGTGTCGTGCACATACCTCGGTGAGATGACAATAATATATATTTATGTGGAAAGTTGAACACAGCTTGATGGAAGACTTTGAATAATTACACTTACAACAACACAACAGCTTTTCTTTCTGGTCAACACCACCACACTAGCAGCAGTTTAGCCACAAATCCAACTTGTGGTGGACACATGAGAGTAGGCAGGAGCATGGATGGGCATGAGATGGGAGGGAATGACACAAGAGACTGAGAGGAGGGAGAGCATAAATACTACGTAAGTCACACTGTGACATCACAAGTAGCCCTCTGTAAAAAAAAGAAAGACTGCAAAACACAGCGTCCAAAATGGGTGAACTTTATGTTTGGACTCTTTGGCATTGTTACACACGAGTATGGACAACATTTAACAATATCATCATCGTTAAATAGAGATCACCACTTGAGGACAAACTGCATTTAGTCTTATTTCTACGCTCATCAGCAGCTACGTGCTATTTATGTTAGCATGGTTTTGGTCAAATAGGATTTCTTTCCTTCTATCTTCTGTGGTGCAAAGCACAGCAATCCAAAGATAGAACTCTCACTATATTTTTGTCAAGAATTCTGAATAGACTCAAATGTTACAACATTGTTTAACTTGGACTGCTTTTAGTTCCCAACAAGGTACCAGAATGTATATTTATGGTGAACCTTCTATCTCTTTTATTTAACCTCTTTTTTTTTTGTCCTGTCCAGCTTCTCAAGCAAATCATATAGTAGATGTAGATGTAGATGTAAATGTAGATGTAGATGTAGATATAGATGTAGATGTAGATGTAAATGTAGATGTAGATGTAGATGTAGATGTAGATGCCCATTTCTGACGTTTACAAAAGAGAAGTGTAGGATACTTCTCTTGTTGCCTTATTTGTATTTGACTTTATTAAATGTATTTCTATTATCATTTGGTGCAGCCAGGAGGGGATAGAAAGAGATGAAAAGGAAGACAGGGGGGGGGGGGGGATTGTGGGGACAAGAGGGGGATTAGACAGAGAGACAACAACAATAATAACAACAATAGAGCAACATCAGCAAATAGGACATGTACAAATATGATAGTAAAAGTGATAGCAAAAAAGCAGTTAGTGAAATAAATAATAATACAGAAATGACAATGAGCATTATTACACTACAAATGGATCAATACAAATACCAATAGAAATAGCACTATTGATAATGAATTGTCAAGGTTTTCCCTGACAGTTTGGTCAAGTTTTAGTTTTCCTCTTTTGTCTTAGTTTCCTGTCTTTAGTTCCTGTCAGCACTCTTATTTTGGTTATTTCACCCCAGGGCAGCTGTGGCTACGAAAGTAGCTTACCACCACCAGGTGTGAATGAATGATGGGTTTTTAACATGTAAAGCGACTTTGGGTACTTAGAAAAGCGCTATATAAATCCCAGGTATTATTATTATTATTATTATTTCCTGATTATTTCCCTGAGTGTTTTGTCCCCTCAGCTGTGGCTGATTGGCACCTGGCCACACCTGGTGCCAGTCAGCCAGCTGCTATTTAAACCTGTCCTGCCCTCCAGTCACAGCTGGATCATTGTCATTGGAGTGTCTACCTGAATGTTACCTGTACCTGCAGCTTCTACCTATTTGTCCTTGTAGCTCCGTCTACTTTTGTCCACTCCGCTTTAGTCATACTTCCTTCGTGTCACAGCAAGTGTTTTTGTTTATAGTCCACAGTTAGCCTTTGTGCTATTTTAGTTTATAGCCTAGTTTGTTCTCCGCCTTGTGCGCGCCTTTTGTTTGTTCCCTTTTGTTTGTTTTTTGCTATAGAATTAAATCATGTTTTCCCATTCAATGCCTGCCATCATCTCTGCATCTTGGGGTGCGTCGCCAAAAAACTTTGACATGAATAATACCAATAATGTACCTCTATTATCAACAATACAGTTGTTCAAATGCAACAATACATGGATTGATTGAAACTTTTCTTAGTAGATTGCACGGTACAGTACATATTCCGTACAATTGACCACTAAATGGTAACACCCCAATAAGTTTTTCAACTCGTTTAAGTCGAGGTCCACTTAATCAATTCATGGTACATACTGTGTACGTAATCAATTCATGGTACATACTGTATACGTAATCAATTCATGGTACATACTGTATATGTAATCAATTCATGGTACATACTGTATACGTAATCAATTCATGGTACATACTGTATACGTAATCAATTCATGGTACATACTGTATATGTAATCAATTCATGGTACATACTGTATGCGTAATCAATTCATGGTACATACTGTGTACGTAATCAATTCATGGTACATACTGTATACGTAATCAATTCATGGTACATACGGTATACGTAATCAATTCATGGTACATACTGTATACGTAATCAATTCATGGTACATACTGTGTACGTAATCAATTCATGGTACATACTGTATACGTAATCAATTCATGGTACATACTGTATACGTAATCAATTCATGGTACATACTGTATACGTAATCAATTCATGGTACATACTGTGTACGTAATCAATTCATGGTACATACTGTATACGTAATC
This sequence comes from Entelurus aequoreus, assembly GCF_033978785.1. Classification (NCBI taxonomy): domain Eukaryota; kingdom Metazoa; phylum Chordata; class Actinopteri; order Syngnathiformes; family Syngnathidae; genus Entelurus; species Entelurus aequoreus. The sequence continues at coordinate 74,588,602 of NC_084741.1, read as the reverse complement.
AATTCATGGTACATACTGTATACGTAATCAATTGATGGTACATACTGTATACGTAATCAATTCATGGTACATACTGTATACGTAATCAATTCATGGTACATACTGTATGCGTAATCAATTCATGGTACATACTGTATACGTAATCAATTCATGGTACATACTGTATACGTAATCAATTCATGGTACATACTGTATACGTAATCAATTCATGGTACATACTGTATGCGTAATCAATTCATGGTACATACTGTATACGTAATCAATTCATGGTACATACTGTATACGTAATCAATTCATGGTACATACTGTGTACGTAATCAATTCATGGTACATACTGTATACGTAATGAGAACTAGAGACACGAAAGAATGCAGAAAAATGGAGGGGAAGAAAGACCTTTTATCTTTAAATGTTTTGAAGTGGTGAACTCTGCTGTTGATGTGGGCCACAAGAAGAGCGTTACCACGGCAACCTTATCACTGTTCTCCGTGAGCTCTGCTCTCCATCACAAAGTGTGCCAGTGACCTCACTCGTAAAGAAAGCCAAGTTTGGATGGAAAAGGTCAGCGCTCAAAGACAATCTTGGTAGGGTGTAATTAAGAAGCCAATGCATACTTGTAAGAGCTTTCCACCCTTAGCAACATCACTTATTTTACACAAGTTGAACATAAGCATCAAAACTAATACTTGTAAGAGCTTTCCACCCTTAGCAACATCACTTATTTTACACAAGTTCAACATAAGCATCAAAACTAATACTTGTAAGAGCTTTCCAACCTTAGCAACATCACTTATTTTACACAAGTTCAACATAAGCATCAAAACTAATACTTGTAAGAGCTTTCCACCCTTAGCAACATCACTTATTTTACACAAGTTGAACATAAGCATCAAAACTAATACTTGTAAGAGCTTTCCACCCTTAGCAACATCACTTATTTTACACAAGTTGAACATAAGCATCAAAACTAATACTTGTAAGAGCTTTCCACCCTTAGCAACATCACTTATTTTACACAAGTTGAACATAAGCATCAAAACTAATACTTGTAAGAGCTTTCCACCCTTAGCAACATCACTTATTTTACACAAGTTGAACATAAGCATCAAAACTAATACTTGTAAGAGCTTTCCACCCTTAGCAACATCACTTATTTTACACAAGTTGAACATAAGCATCAAAACTAATACTTGTAAGAGCTTTCCACCCTTAGCAACATCACTTATTTTACACAAGTTGAACATAAGCATCAAAACTAATACTTGTAAGAGCTTTCCACCCTTAGCAACATCACTTATTTTACACAAGTTGAACATAAGCATCAAAACTAATACTTGTAAGAGCTTTCCACCCTTAGCAACATCACTTATTTTACACAAGTTGAACATAAGCATCAAAACTAATACTTGTAAGAGCTTTCCACCCTTAGCAACATCACTTATTTTACACAAGTTGAACATAAGCATCAAAACTAATACTTGTAAGAGCTTTCCACCCTTAGCAACATCACTTATTTTACACAAGTTGAACATAAGCATCAAAACTAATACTTGTAAGAGCTTTCCACCCTTAGCAACATCACTTATTTTACACAAGTTGAACATAAGCATCAAAACTAATACTTGTAAGAGCTTTCCACCCTTAGCAACATCACTTATTTTACACAAGTTGAACATAAGCATCAAAACTAATACTTGTAAGAGCTTTCCACCCTTAGCAACATCACTTATTTTACACAAGTTGAACATAAGCATCAAAACTAATACTTGTAAGAGCTTTCCACCCTTAGCAACATCACTTATTTTACACAAGTTGAACATAAGCATCAAAACTAATACTTGTAAGAGCTTTCCACCCTTAGCAACATCACTTATTTTACACAAGTTGAACATAAGCATCAAAACTAATACTTGTAAGAGCTTTCCACCCTTAGCAACATCACTTATTTTACACAAGTTCAACATAAGCATCAAAACTAATACTTGTAAGAGCTTTCCACCCTTAGCAACATCACTTATTTTACACAAGTTGAACATAAGCATCAAAACTAATACTTGTAAGAGCTTTCCACCCTTAGCAACATCACTTATTTTACACAAGTTGAACATAAGCATCAAAACTAATACTTGTAAGAGCTTTCCACCCTTAGCAACATCACTTATTTTACACAAGTTCAACATAAGTGTCAAAACTAATACTTGTAAGAGCTTTCCACCCTTAGCAACATCACTTATTTTACACAAGTTCAACATAAGCGTCAAAACTAATACTTGTAAGAGCTTTCCACCCTTAGCAACATCACTTATTTTACACAAGTTGAACATAAGCATCAAAACTAATACTTGTAAGAGCTTTCCACCCTTAGCAACATCACTTATTTTACACAAGTTGAACATAAGCATCAAAACTAATACTTGTAAGAGCTTTCCACCCTTAGCAACATCACTTATTTTACACAAGTTGAACATAAGCATCAAAACTAATACTTGTAAGAGCTTTCCACCCTTAGCAACATCACTTATTTTACACAAGTTCAACATAAGCATCAAAACTAATACTTGTAAGAGCTTTCCACCCTTAGCAACATCACTTATTTTACACAAGTTGAACATAAGCATCAAAACTAATACTTGTAAGAGCTTTCCACCCTTAGCAACATCACTTATTTTACACAAGTTGAACATAAGCATCAAAACTAATACTTGTAAGAGCTTTCCACCCTTAGCAACATCACTTATTTTACACAAGTTCAACATAAGTGTCAAAACTAATACTTGTAAGAGCTTTCCACCCTTAGCAACATCACTTATTTTACACAAGTTGAACATAAGCATCAAAACTAATACTTGTAAGAGCTTTCCACTCTTAGCAACATCACTTATTTTACACAAGTTGAACATAAGCGTCAAAACTAATACTTGTAAGAGCTTTCCACCCTTAGCAACATCACTTATTTTACACAAGTTGAACATAAGCATCAAAACTAATACTTGTAAGAGCTTTCCACCCTTAGCAACATCACTTATTTTACACAAGTTCAACATAAGAGTCAAAACTAATACTTGTAAGAGCTTTCCACCCTTAGCAACATCACTTATTTTACACAAGTTGAACATAAGCGTCAAAACTAATACTTGTAAGAGCTTTCCACCCTTAGCAACATCACTTATTTTACACAAGTTCAACATAAGAGTCAAAACTAATACTTGTAAGAGCTTTCCACCCTTAGCAACATCACTTATTTTACACAAGTTGAACATAAGCGTCAAAACTAATACTTGTAAGAGCTTTCCACCCTTAGCAACATCACTTATTTTACACAAGTTCAACATAAGCATCAAAACTAATACTTGTAAGAGCTTTCCACCCTTAGCAACATCACTTATTTTACACAAGTTGAACATAAGCATCAAAACTAATACTTGTAAGAGCTTTCCACCCTTAGCAACATCACTTATTTTACACAAGTTGAACATAAGCATCAAAACTAATACTTGTAAGAGCTTTCCACCCTTAGCAACATCACTTATTTTACACAAGTTGAACATAAGCATCAAAACTAATACTTGTAAGAGCTTTCCACCCTTAGCAACATCACTTATTTTACACAAGTTCAACATAAGAGTCAAAACTAATACTTGTAAGAGCTTTCCACCCTTAGCAACATCACTTATTTTACACAAGTTGAACATAAGCGTCAAAACTAATACTTGTAAGAGCTTTCCACCCTTAGCAACATCACTTATTTTACACAAGTTCAACATAAGAGTCAAAACTAATACTTGTAAGAGCTTTCCACCCTTAGCAACATCACTTATTTTACACAAGTTGAACATAAGCGTCAAAACTAATACTTGTAAGAGCTTTCCACCCTTAGCAACATCACTTATTTTACACAAGTTCAACATAAGCATCAAAACTAATACTTGTAAGAGCTTTCCACCCTTAGCAACATCAATTATTTTACACAAGTTGAACATAAGCATCAAAACTAATACTTGTAAGAGCTTTCCACCCTTAGCAACATCACTTATTTTACACAAGTTGAACATAAGCGTCAAAACTAGAACTCCACTTGGCACTTTTTACAATCTAGTGTGGGTCACTATATGCTAAACAACACATATTAAGTTCAAGTTTGATTGTCACACACACACTAGGTGTGGTGAAATTAACCTCTGCATTTGACCCATCACCCTTGATCACCCCCTGGGAGGTGAGGGGAGCAGTGAGCAGCAGCGGGGCCACGCCCGGGAATCATTTTTGTTGATTTAACCCCCAATTCCAAGCCTTGATGCTGAGTGCCAAGCAGGGAGGTAATGACTCCCATTTTTATAGTCTTTGGTATGACTCGGCCGGGGTTTGAACTCACAACCTACCCATCTCAGGGCGGACACTCTAACCACCGAGTAGGTGGCCTCTAGTGTGTTAGCCTTAGAAGGCTGCTCACAAAACAAAGTAGTGTTTTATCTAATAATGTTTCATTTTGGCAATATGCCAACAGACAGAAAATGTCAGGAAAAAGTTTCTTCTGGACTTTGGACATCACAACTTCTTGTGTTCTCTGCGTGGTTCCTCACATTGTGTGAGATCTGTGGAGTCCAGACTTGTTGACCATTAGGTCACACATTTACTTTCACTCTAGTCTTTTTCCTCTGAGACGTGTATTTGGACGACATCCATTCCATATTTGTCCACATTGGGAAGATGCCTGATTCCAGAGGTAATCCAACTCCATCTTTACCTAAAGTGGGTCGCATGGGAGAAAATAAATGGAATGAAAAGTTATTTTGCCAGGAAAACACCGCCACAGAGAACACCTCCACAGAAAACACCTCCACAGAAAACACCTCCACAGAAAACACCTCCACAGAAAACACCTCCACAGAAAACACCTCCACAGAAAACACCTCCACAGAAAACACCTCCACAGAAAACACCTCCACAGAAAACACCTCCACAGAAAACACCTCCACAGAAAACACCTCCACAGAAAACACCTCCACAAGCTTTTCTGCTTCAAGTCATTTTCCAGTGTGGGGGTTGTGCTTCAGTGGTGATGCCGGGGTGTAAACACGTAGTCAACGTGGGCTCACGTTACAGCTTTAGGGTGTGGCCTGATGATTGTGTGGGGGTTTGAGGGTCTCCAAGTCCCCCTCCCCCTCAAGCCAAACATGTGCCAGTCCCATGCGGTCTCAAGGCCACAATCCAGATGAGAAGGATTCTTTTTTCCTTTACTGCTTTTGAATGTGAGAGGAGAGTTTTCACACAACTGCTTCTTAAACCAAGAGCTGACTGGTTGTCTTAGTATTTGTTGTCATCATTGATCTCTCCCTCAGGACGTCACATGACTTGTTGGCCCAAGAGAGAAGTCAAGTAGGGTTGTTGTCATAGCTGATTGATTCAGACTATTATTACAGTAATACCTCAACTTACCAGCATCATTCATTATGTGACGGCACTCTGAAGTCAAAAAAACACATTTAAATTCATTTAAAACCAAATTAATTGAATTTCTGATGCGTTTTAATTGTTTTTAAAATGCGGCAGAATAACCCATATTGTACACCGTTGATGTGCTTGAATGCACAGTAAATGTGTTCCTGTATAGTATTTGTGCAGCAATGGTCATGTGGTGACATCAATGATGCTATTTGTATAGTATTTGTGTAGTATTTGTATAGTATTTGTGCAGCAATGGTCATGTGGTGACATCAATGATGCTATTTGTGTAGTATTTGTGTAGTATTTGTATAGTATTTGTGCAGCAATGGTCATGTGGTGACATCAATGATGCTATTTGTATAGTATTTGTGTAGTATTTGTATAGTATTTGTGCAGCAATGGTCATGTGGTAACATCAGTGATGCTATTTGTATAGTATTTGTGTAGTATTTGTATAGTATTTGTGCAGCAATGGTCATGTGGTGACATCAATGATGCTATTTGTATAGTATTTGTGTAGTATTTGTATAGTATTTGTGCAGCAATGGTCATGTGGTGACATCAATGATGCTATTTGTATAGTATTTGTGTAGTATTTGTATAGTATTTGTGCAGCAATGGTCATGTGGTGACATCAATGATGCTATTTGTGTAGTATTTGTGTAGTATTTGTGTAGTATTTGTGTAGTATTTGTGCAGCAATGGTCATGTGGTGACATCAGTGATGCTATTTGGAGACGTAATCATTGAAGTGGGACATCACTGAAGGCCTAGGTGGGAAAGGCACGGCCCACCACTGCATCTAAGTAAATGTAACGTGCGCAACACAATAAAACAGCTTTCGGTTCAAACTTAGCAGTGTGTAAAGACCAACATGTACCGGGTGATGGCATTAAAAAATCATGTTTGATGGTCTCACAGCGGCTATTCATCGTCTCCTTTTAGCTCACTAACTCCACTTCCTTGGCTTTGCTTCTACGCTGTAAATGTGGCAACTCTCACCAAATGAGGCAACTCCCACCAAATGAGGCAACTCCCACCAAATGAGGCAACTCCCACCAAATGAGGCAACTCCCACCAAATGAGGCAACTCCCACCAAATGAGGCAACTCCCACCAAATGAGGCAACTCCCACCAAATGAGGCAACTCCCACCAAATGAGGCAACTCCCACCAAATGAGGCAACTCCCACCAAATGAGGCAACTCCCACCAAATGAGGCAACTCTCACCAAATGAGGCAACTCCCACCAAATGAGGCAACTCCCACCAAATGAGGCAACTCCCACCAAATGAGGCAACTCTCACCAAATGAGGCAACTCTCACCAAATGAGGCAACTCTCACCAAATGAGGCAACTCCCACCAAATGAGGCAACTCCCACCAAATGAGGCAACTCCCACCAAATGAGGCAACTCTCACCAAATGAGGCAACTCCCACCAAATGAGGCAACTCCCACCAAATGAGGCAACTCTCACCAAATGAGGCAACTCCCACCAAATGAGGCAACTCTCACCAAATGAGGCAACTCCCACCAAATGAGGCAACTCCCACCAAATGAGGCAACTCCCACCAAATGAGGCAACTCTCACCAAATGAGGCAACTCCCACCAAATGAGGCAACTCCCACCAAATGAGGCAACTCCCACCAAATGAGGCAACTCCCACCAAATGAGGCAACTCCCACCAAATGAGGCAACTCCCACCAAATGAGGCAACTCTCACCAAATGAGGCAACTCCCACCAAATGAGGCAACTCCCACCAAATGAGGCAACTCCCACCAAATGAGGCAACTCCCACCAAATGAGGCAACTCCCACCAAATGAGGCAACTCTCACCAAATGAGGCAACTCTCACCAAATGAGGCAACTCTCACCAAATGAGGCAACTCCCACCAAATGAGGCAACTCCCACCAAATGAGGCAACTCCCACCAAATGAGGCAACTCTCACCAAATGAGGCAACTCCACCAAATGAGGCAACTCCCACCAAATGAGGCAACTCTCACCAAATGAGGCAACTCCCACCAAATGAGGCAACTCTCACCAAATGAGGCAACTCCCACCAAATGAGGCAACTCCCACCAAATGAGGCAACTCTCACCAAATGAGGCAACTCTCACCAAATGAGGCAACTCTCACCAAATGAGGCAACTCTCACCAAATGAGGCAACTCCCACCAAATGAGGCAACTCCCACCAAATGAGGCAACTCTCACCAAATGAGGCAACTCTCACCAAATGAGGCAACTCCCACCAAATGAGGCAACTCCCACCAAATGAGGCAACTCTCACCAAATGAGGCAACTCCCACCAAATGAGGCAACTCTCACCAAATGAGGCAACTCCCACCAAATGAGGCAACTCTCACCAAATGAGGCAACTCTCACCAAATGAGGCAACTCTCACCAAATGAGGCAACTCCCACCAAATGAGGCAACTCCCACCAAATGAGGCAACTCTCACCAAATGAGGCAACTCCCACCAAATGAGGCAACTCTCACCAAATGAGGCAACTCCCACCAAATGAGGCAACTCCCACCAAATGAGGCAACTCTCACCAAATGAGGCAACTCCCACCAAATGAGGCAACTCTCACCAAATGAGGCAACTCTCACCAAATGAGGCAACTCCCACCAAATGAGGCAACTCTCACCAAATGAGGCAACTCCCACCAAATGAGGCAACTCCCACCAAATGAGGCAACTCTCACCAAATGAGGCAACTCCCACCAAATGAGGCAACTCTCACCAAATGAGGCAACTCCCACCAAATGAGGCAACTCCCACCAAATGAGGCAACTCTCACCAAATGAGGCAACTCCCACCAAATGAGGCAACTCTCACCAAATGAGGCAACTCCCACCAAATGAGGCAACTCTCACCAAATGAGGCAACTCTCACCAAATGAGGCAACTCTCACCAAATGAGGCAACTCCCACCAAATGAGGCAACTCCCACCAAATGAGGCAACTCTCACCAAATGAGGCAACTCCCACCAAATGAGGCAACTCTCACCAAATGAGGCAACTCCCACCAAATGAGGCAACTCTCACCAAATGAGGCAACTCCCACCAAATGAGGCAACTCTCACCAAATGAGGCAACTCTCACCAAATGAGGCAACTCTCACCAAATGAGGCAACTCCCACCAAATGAGGCAACTCCCACCAAATGAGGCAACTCTCACCAAATGAGGCAACTCCCACCAAATGAGGCAACTCCCACCAAATGAGGCAACTCTCACCAAATGAGGCAACTCCCACCAAATGAGGCAACTCCCACCAAATGAGGCAACTCTCACCAAATGAGGCAACTCCCACCAAATGAGGCAACTCTCACCAAATGAGGCAACTCCCACCAAATGAGGCAACTCCCACCAAATGAGGCAACTCTCACCAAATGAGGCAACTCCCACCAAATGAGGCAACTCCCACCAAATGAGGCAACTCCCACCAAATGAGGCAACTCTCACCAAATGAGGCAACTCCCACCAAATGAGGCAACTCCCACCAAATGAGGCAACTCCCACCAAATGAGGCAACTCCCACCAAATGAGGCAACTCTCACCAAATGAGGCAACTCCCACCAAATGAGGCAACTCCCACCAAATGAGGCAACTCCCACCAAATGAGGCAACTCCCACCAAATGAGGCAACTCTCACCAAATGAGGCAACTCCCACCAAATGAGGCAACTCCCACCAAATGAGGCAACTCTCACCAAATGAGGCAACTCCCACCAAATGAGGCAACTCCCACCAAATGAGGCAACTCCCACCAAATGAGGCAACTCCCACCAAATGAGGCAACTCTCACCAAATGAGGCAACTCCCACCAAATGAGGCAACTCTCACCAAATGAGGCAACTCCCACCAAATGAGGCAACTCTCACCAAATGAGGCAACTCTCACCAAATGAGGCAACTCCCACCAAATGAGGCAACTCCCACCAAATGAGGCAACTCTCACCAAATGAGGCAACTCTCACCAAATGAGGCAACTCCCACCAAATGAGGCAACTCCCACCAAATGAGGCAACTCCCACCAAATGAGGCAACTCCCACCAAATGAGGCAACTCCCACCAAATGAGGCAACTCCCACCAAATGAGGCAACTCCCACCAAATGAGGCAACTCCCACCAAATGAGGCAACTCCCACCAAATGAGGCAACTCTCACCAAATGAGGCAACTCCCACCAAATGAGGCAACTCCCACCAAATGAGGCAACTCCCACCAAATGAGGCAACTCCCACCAAATGAGGCAACTCTCACCAAATGAGGCAACTCCCACCAAATGAGGCAACTCCCACCAAATGAGGCAACTCTCACCAAATGAGGCAACTCCCACCAAATGAGGCAACTCTCACCAAATGAGGCAACTCCCACCAAATGAGGCAACTCCCACCAAATGAGGCAACTCTCACCAAATGAGGCAACTCCCACCAAATGAGGCAACTCCCACCAAATGAGGCAACTCTCACCAAATGAGGCAACTCCCACCAAATGAGGCAACTCTCACCAAATGAGGCAACTCCCACCAAATGAGGCAACTCCCACCAAATGAGGCAACTCTCACCAAATGAGGCAACTCCCACCAAATGAGGCAACTCTCACCAAATGAGGCAACTCCCACCAAATGAGGCAACTCTCACCAAATGAGGCAACTCCCACCAAATGAGGCAACTCCCACCAAATGAGGCAACTCCCACCAAATGAGGCAACTCCCACCAAATGAGGCAACTCTCACCAAATGAGGCAACTCCCACCAAATGAGGCAACTCCCACCAAATGAGGCAACTCTCACCAAATGAGGCAACTCCCACCAAATGAGGCAACTCTCACCAAATGAGGCAACTCCCACCAAATGAGGCAACTCCCACCAAATGAGGCAACTCTCACCAAATGAGGCAACTCCCACCAAATGAGGCAACTCCCACCAAATGAGGCAACTCCCACCAAATGAGGCAACTCCCACCAAATGAGGCAACTCTCACCAAATGAGGCAACTCCCACCAAATGAGGCAACTCTCACCAAATGAGGCAACTCTCACCAAATGAGGCAACTCTCACCAAATGAGGCAACTCTCACCAAATGAGGCAACTCCCACCAAATGAGGCAACTCCCACCAAATGAGGCAACTCCCACCAAATGAGGCAACTCTCACCAAATGAGGCAACTCCCACCAAATGAGGCAACTCCCACCAAATGAGGCAACTCTCACCAAATGAGGCAACTCCCACCAAATGAGGCAACTCTCACCAAATGAGGCAACTCCCACCAAATGAGGCAACTCTCACCAAATGAGGCAACTCTCACCAAATGAGGCAACTCTCACCAAATGAGGCAACTCTCACCAAATGAGGCAACTCTCACCAAATGAGGCAACTCCCACCAAATGAGGCAACTCTCACCAAATGAGGCAACTCTCACCAAATGAGGCAACTCCCACCAAATGAGGCAACTCCCACCAAATGAGGCAACTCCCACCAAATGAGGCAACTCCCACCAAATGAGGCAACTCCCACCAAATGAGGCAACTCCCACCAAATGAGGCAACTCTCACCAAATGAGGCAACTCCCACCAAATGAGGCAACTCCCACCAAATGAGGCAACTCCCACCAAATGAGGCAACACTCACCAAATGAGGCAACTCTCACCAAATGAGGCAACTCCCACCAAATGAGGCAACTCCCACCAAATGAGGCAACTCTCACCAAATGAGGCAACTCTCACCAAATGAGGCAACTCTCACCAAATGAGGCAACTCCCACCAAATGAGGCAACTCCCACCAAATGAGGCAACTCCCACCAAATGAGGCAACTCCCACCAAATGAGGCAACTCCCACCAAATGAGGCAACTCCCACCAAATGAGGCAACTCCCACCAAATGAGGCAACTCCCACCAAATGAGGCAACTCCCACCAAATGAGGCAACACTCACCAAATGAGGCAACTCTCACCAAATGAGGCAACTCTCACCAAATGAGGCAACTCCCACCAAATGAGGCAACTCCCACCAAATGAGGCAACTCCCACCAAATGAGGCAACTCCCACCAAATGAGGCAACTCCCACCAAATGGTTATGTTTTCCTGACGCCATCATGCCGAGCATTCTGGCAGTTATCCATGCCTCACATTGGCCACATATTTGGAACTCGTTAAAGAAAAGAACAACTTTAGGACTGTGTTTTGTATTCAGCCATGTATATAAGCCATTGAGAGTCCAACAATACCCACAATGCAATGCGTGTTCACCCCACATTTTCAAGCTCTATTAGCAACATTGTTAAAGCAGACAAACTATTGTTAGCGGCGCTGTGATCACAGAGAGCGAACCATCTTATGCTGCCACAGGATTGACATACCGAGCTGCTGCATCACCTCTGAGTTGGTGAAAGTTCATCCTGGATTATAAATCATGTCTCTCACCTGGATAGTAGAAGGATGTGGCCAAAAAACAAGAAAACTTCGACCTGGAAGTGGTGAGAAAGACAGGAAAAGTCGCTCGCTTGCGGCACCTTTTTTTTTAACCTTTGTGAGGATTACAAGGAATTTTTCATCTAAATGGGAAGACATAAACATCCCATCAGTCTTTATCCCAGTGAGAGCGGACTTTGTACAGTAAGTGATTGTTTTATTATGTTTGTATTTCTTGTTTAGCACTTAGCGATACTGCTACAAGATGCTTCGTGTTTCATCCTCCTAAAACTCAAACTCAAAATGATACATTTTTGGATCATCATTTGTCCCACAATAGTTTTTGTTGTCTGTCACCAAGTCTGCCATGAGTAGTTGTGTTGTTGTCTTGGAAGGGAAAAGTCAATGTTTTATGTGACATTAATATTCCGCAAACATTACGTTATTATGAATACGCTTGTTACCACATGACAAATATACTTACATATAAATAATATAAAATAACGATGGTAGAGGCTGGTGGATGTTTTTTAGAGTGCTTTATAGGCGGAATACACCAAATCCCATTACCTCCATGGTTAGCTGACTTTTGATAACATTTATTTACCAGCTAGAATGCACACACACACAAAAAAGTGTTCTTGTCTGACATAAGGATTGTGAATCACAGACAAAAAAGTGAAAGATTGAAGACATGATTGATATGACATCATAGTTGTCTTGCACCTGCAACACCTTTCGACCCCGCCCACTTTATCACTCAGCGTGGTTGCTGCGGCAACAAAAGGCTGCAGCAATGTGAGATCAAATGTGTGCATGGTGTACTCAGCACAATGTGTGTGTGTGTGTGTGTGTGTGTGTGTGTGTGTGTGTGTGTGTGTGTGTGTGTGTGTGTGTGTGTGTGTGTGTGTGTGTGTGTGTGTGTGTGTGTGTGTGTGTGTGTGTGTGTGCGTGTGTGTGTGTGTGTGTGTGTGTGTGTGTGTGTGTGTGTGTGTGTGTGTGTGTGTGTGTGCGTGTGTGTGCGTGTGTGTGTGTGTGTAGAGAAGGTCTTCCTTTGACTTTATTGACGTATTCTGGCAGATGGACTTAAGATGAGAGATGACATCATGTCTTTTTAAAGTTGAGCTGCAAGTAAACAAGTTCTGGAAGATTCAGAGAACTCTCGGTTGAATCTGAAGTTGTCTTTATTTTGATGTTATCATGTCATGATTTTAGCAGTCCAACCCACTTGCCCCCTCTGCTCTAAACATTTACAATCAAATGTCTTTTTTAGTCCATTCAAGTTACAGTTCTTGGTTTTAGGAGACCGTCTCAGAAATAATTGACACTTTGAAACTTTCTTTATTGCCTTGTTTTGCTAGCGTGTTTTGCTAGCGTGTTTGTGTTAGCTTGTTTTGCTAGCGTGTTTGTGTTAGCGATTGTTCGCTGCTCGCATGATTTCAAAAACTGTCGCTGCTTGTTGCCGTCCAAGATTCTGAGCTGCTTTTCCAAGAAATCCAGCTTTCCCCCTTGAAGAGTCGGCTTTCTACATGATGACAACACCACCTGGAGCTCCTCTTGTCTACCATACTCTGCAACCCGGTCCCACTCCAACAAGTCTGTCTAAGCGCCGCTGTGTTTGTCAGCGTTGAACAATCTCTGTGCGCTTTGGACTCTTTCTCTAATGAAGCACAATTACAAAGAAGAGAAGCTCATGAAAAATATGAAGCCCAACTTCCACGGAGTGCTTGATGACTCCCCTAATAGGAGCCACATGCGTCCTCTCGTAAAAGTCTGTTATGGCGGCAGAGAGTGAATTACCCAGACGCTAGCGGTGAGCGAGCAGTCACCAAATCTTCCATCACACTGCCAGCCTCACCAGCAGTGACAGCCGCCAATCACAGACATGTGAAATGAGGCGCTGAGGTGAGGTGTTTACAAACACACCTTGGCTTGTGTACTGATACAAACTACTTGACAAGGATGTACACAAATCATGGATGAGCAGTCAGCATCCTTGGAAATGGTGAAAGGTCAGCTGCAAGTCAACAATGGCTGGTCCTGAAGGGATTAACGTGGAAACCACCAGTTTCATCACAACTTTTAAGGGGACGCTTATGCAGCAACAATTGAATGACATTTGTGTCATTGACTGAGATTTAGCTAACACAGCATCTCTTATTAGCTAACACAGCATCTCTTATTAGAGCATCAGCTAACACAGCATCTCTTATTAGCTAACACAGCATCTCTTATTAGAGCATCAGCTAACACAGCATCTCTTATTAGAGCATCAGCTAACACAGCATCTCTTATTAGAGCATCAGCTAACACAGCATCTCTTATTAGCTAACACAGCATCTCTTATTAGAGCATCAGCTAACACAGCATCTCTTATTAGCTAACACAACATCTCTTATTAGCTAACACAACATCTCTTATTAGCTAACACAACATCTCTTATTAGAGCATCAGCTAACACAGCATCTCTTATTAGCTAACACAGCATCTCTTATTAGAGCATCAGCTAACACAGCATCTCTTATTAGCTAACACAGCATCTCTTATTAGAGCATCAGCTAACACAGCATCTCTTATTAGCTAACACAGCATCTCTTATTAGCTAACACAGCATCTCTTATTAGAGCATCAGCTAACACAGCATCTCTTATTAGCTAACACAGCATCTCTTATTAGAGCATCAGCTAACACAGCATCTCTTATTAGCTAACACAGCATCTCTTATTAGAGCATCAGCTAACACAGCATCTCTTATTAGCTAACACAACATCTCTTATTAGAGCATCAGACTCTTTGGCACAAACAACCTTGTCAAGAATAACAGTAAAATGTCTAAAATGGGATTTAGCCAGTTAGGAGTGAAAAAGTCTAATATTCAGTGGTTGGCTAGGTCACCTTGTCAAGTTGTGTTGACTGCAGGACTTCAGGTCAAGAAAAGTCACCATCTTGCTGTACTGCTGTAGTCCACCATTGTGGTTTTGCTTGTCAAGTACAAAGTACAAAAGCAGTGAAGTTGTCACGTTGTGTAAATGCTAAATAAAAACAGAATACAACAAATCCTTTTGAACTTATATTCAATTGAATAGACTGCAAAGACAAGATACTTAACAAAATTAACAAAAAAATATATTGTAATGTCAGAAATGGAGTAAGTCTTTGGACAAAAGCCTGGCGGAGGTTTGTGCTTTCTGACTGCTTTTCTAGTTCATGTTGACCAAATCACTGCAGCTGTTCTGTTCAGAAAACTGTACAAAACTTACACAAGATTTTTGAAAGACTCTTGATGTTGATGTTAATGCAGAATGTGACACATTACCAGTGCAGTCATGTAGTATGTGACACATTACCAGTGCAGTCATGTAGTATGTGACACATTACCAGTGCAGTAATGTAGTATGTGACACATTACCAGTGCAGTCATGTAGTATGTGACACATTACCAGTGCAGTCATGTAGTATGTGACACATTACCAGTGCAGTAATGTAGTATGTGACACATTACCAGTGCAGTCATGTAGTATGTGACACATTACCAGTGCAGTCATGTAGTATGTGACACATTACCAGTGCAGTAATGTAGTATGTGACACATTACCAGTGCAGTAATGTAGTATGTGACACATTACCAGTGCAGTCATGTAGTAGGTGACACATTACCAGTGCAGTCATGTAGTATGTGACACATTACCAGTGCAGTCATGTAGTATGTGACACATTACCAGTGCAGTCATGTAGTATGTGATACATTACCAGTGCAGTAATGTAGTATGTGACACATTACCAGTGCAGTAATGCAGAATGTGACACATTACCAGTGCAGTCATGTAGTATGTGACACATTACCAGTGCAGTCATGTAGTATGTGACACATTACCAGTGCAGTAATGTAGTATGTGACACATTACCAGTGCAGTAATGTAGTATGTGACACATTACCAGTGCAGTAATGTAGTATGTGACACATTACCAGTGCAGTCATGTAGTAGGTGACACATTACCAGTGCAGTCATGTAGTATGTGACACATTACCAGTGCAGTCATGTAGCATGTGACACGTTACCAGTGCAGTAATGTAGTATGTGACACGTTACCAGTGCAGTAATGTAGTATGTGACACATTACCAGTGCAGTAATGTAGTATGTGACACATTACCAGTGCAGTAATGTAGTATGTGACACATTACCAGTGCAGTCATGTAGTATGTGACACATTACCAGTGCAGTCATGTAGTATGTGACACATTACCAGTGCAGTCATGTAGTATGTGACACATTACCAGTGCAGTCATGTAGTATGTGACACATTACCAGTGCAGTCATGTAGTATGTGACACATTACCAGTGCAGTAATGTAGTATGTGACACATTACCAGTGCAGTAATGTAGTATGTGACACATTACCAGTGCAGTCATGTAGTATGTGACACATTACCAGTGCAGTCATGTAGTATGTGACACATTACCAGTGCAGTCATGTAGTATGTGACACATTACCAGTGCAGTCATGTAGTATGTGACACATTACCAGTGCAGTAATGTAGTATGTGACACATTACCAGTGCAGTCATGTAGTAGGTGACACATTACCAGTGCAGTCATGTAGTATGTGACACATTACCAGTGCAGTCATGTAGCATGTGACACGTTACCAGTGCAGTAATGTAGTATGTGACACGTTACCAGTGCAGTAATGTAGTATGTGACACATTACCAGTGCAGTAATGTAGTATGTGACACATTACCAGTGCAGTAATGTAGTATGTGACACATTACCAGTGCAGTAATGTAGTATGTGACACATTACCAGTGCAGTAATGTAGTATGTGACACATTACCAGTGCAGTCATGTAGTATGTGACACATTACCAGTGCAGTCATGTAGTATGTGACACATTACCAGTGCAGTCATGTAGTATGTGACAAATTACCAGTGCAGTCATGTAGTATGTGACACATTACCAGTGCAGTAATGTAGTATGTGACACATTACCAGTGCAGTCATGTAGTATGTGACACATTACCAGTGCAGTAATGTAGTATGTGACACATTACCAGTGCAGTAATGTAGTATGTGACACATTACCAGTGCAGTAATGTAGTATGTGACACATTACCAGTGCAGTCATGTAGTATGTGACACATTACCAGTGCAGTCATGTAGTATGTGACACATTACCAGTGCAGTCATGTAGTATGTGACAAATTACCAGTGCAGTCATGTAGTATGTGACACATTACCAGTGCAGTAATGTAGTATGTGACACATTACCAGTGCAGTCATGTAGTATGTGACACATTACCAGTGCAGTAATGTAGTATGTGACACATTACCAGTGCAGTAATGTAGTATGTGACACATTACCAGTGCAGTAATGTAGTATGTGACACATTACCAGTGCAGTCATGTAGTATGTGACACATTACCAGTGCAGTCATGTAGTATGTGACACATTACCAGTGCAGTCATGTAGTATGTGACACATTACCAGTGCAGTCATGTAGTATGTGACACATTACCAGTGCAGTAATGTAGTATGTGACACATTACCAGTGCAGTCATGTAGTAGGTGACACATTACCAGTGCAGTCATGTAGTATGTGACACATTACCAGTGCAGTCATGTAGCATGTGACACGTTACCAGTGCAGTAATGTAGTATGTGACACGTTACCAGTGCAGTAATGTAGTATGTGACACATTACCAGTGCAGTAATGTAGTATGTGACACATTACCAGTGCAGTAATGTAGTATGTGACACATTACCAGTGCAGTAATGTAGTATGTGACACATTACCAGTGCAGTAATGTAGTATGTGACACATTACCAGTGCAGTCATGTAGTATGTGACACATTACCAGTGCAGTCATGTAGTATGTGACACATTACCAGTGCAGTCATGTAGTATGTGACAAATTACCAGTGCAGTCATGTAGTATGTGACACATTACCAGTGCAGTAATGTAGTATGTGACACATTACCAGTGCAGTCATGTAGTATGTGACACATTACCAGTGCAGTAATGTAGTATGTGACACATTACCAGTGCAGTAATGTAGTATGTGACACATTACCAGTGCAGTAATGTAGTATGTGACACATTACCAGTGCAGTCATGTAGTATGTGACACATTACCAGTGCAGTCATGTAGTATGTGACACATTACCAGTGCAGTCATGTAGTATGTGACAAATTACCAGTGCAGTCATGTAGTATGTGACACATTACCAGTGCAGTAATGTAGTATGTGACACATTACCAGTGCAGTCATGTAGTATGTGACACATTACCAGTGCAGTAATGTAGTATGTGACACATTACCAGTGCAGTAATGTAGTATGTGACACATTACCAGTGCAGTAATGTAGTATGTGACACATTACCAGTGCAGTAATGTAGTATGTGACACATTACCAGTGCAGTCATGTAGTATGTGACACATTACCAGTGCAGTCATGTAGTATGTGACACATTACCAGTGCAGTAATGTAGTATGTGACACATTACCAGTGCAGTCATGTAGTATGTGACACATTACCAGTGCAGTAATGTAGTATGTGACACATTACCAGTGCAGTCATGTAGTATGTGACACATTACCAGTGCAGTAATGTAGTATGTGACACATTACCAGTGCAGTCATGTAGTATGTGACACATTACCAGTGCAGTAAAAGATAGTTTTAGAACTCCTTTTCAGACACAAATGACCCTGCTAGAGTTGTTTGTCATCAAATATAGATTTGTTGAAGAATATTAGTGTTTAGTTGCCAGCGAGTGATGTCACCTGCACAATGAGAGCTCACGTCCACATGTGTTGACCAGAAGTCTGGCACTTACCCGCGCTGCCCGACTGCTGTTTGGGATTTTTTTTAAAAGGTGACGGGAAGAAAAACATGTCCCTTTGTCTCCCTGAGAGCCTAACAGGTCCCTGCGTGATGCGATCCAGATGCTGCTGGTGAGGCCTCTGAAGGATGGAGGTCACCATGAAGTGTCATTTCCTTCTCCTCTTGGACACGTCTGATGCTTCTCTTGACCTCCACGCTGCTTTTCTCTTGACCTCCACGCTGCATTTCTCTTGACCTCCACGCTGCTTTTCATGGACTCTTTTACACTTTCAACTGAGGATTTAGTGAAAGATAATCATCTGGGCCAACATTGTTTCCACACTAGAATACACGTCGCTGCTCTCCTGCTACGTTCTTCTTGCATTTGGTCACTTTCACTTTCTTTGCAGCCTGGATAAAAGTCCTGCGTGGCGGCGCCAACGTCCGCTACACCGTCTCATTTGTGCCCGTGCAAAGTCTGCGTGACTAGCTGTAAAGGCTATGATTGGTCAAGAATATTTCTTGTTCAGAGGACGTTCCAACATGATCACTTCTCTCCATGATCCTTCACTGGCGGCAAAGGAAGCTAACTAGCTTATTTGTCACTGCTAACTAGCTTATTTGTCACTGCTAACTAGCTTATTTGTCACTGCTAACTAGCTTATTTGTCACTGCTAACTAGCTTATTTGTCACTGCTAACTAGCTTATTTGTCACTGCTAACTAGCTTATTTGTCACTGCTAACTAGCTTATTTGTCACGGAGTGTACATAGCTAGCAAAACAGCCGTGTTCAAAGTGCGGCCCGCAGCACTTTGTAGAAAACATTTTTACAAAAAAAGCAAACATTTGAACAATAAAACAAAGCAGCATGCATAGGGATGGATAACTTTCACATTTGAACCGATACAGTACCAATTCCCTGTGGTATCTAGGAATCGATACCAGTACTCAACTGTAAAAATGTTTGCTACTTTTGTGTGTGTGTACGACAAAATATAGTACACTTTGATTTTACGCAAATCGCACCGACGGAATTTAGTCAATAAATTTAAAAGTACCAAACTTGGTATTCATCCCTAAACATGCAACAAGAATACGTTGTTACTAATAACTATTCATAACAAAAGGCTTTGTCTTCAAATACTTTGGCTTTATATATATATATATATATATATATATATATATATATATATATATATATATATATATATATATATATATATATATATATATATATATATATATATATATATATATATATATATATATATATATATATATATATATATATATATATATATATAGGGATGATACTCGAAACCGGTTTTCCCGGTTGTTCGATAAGAAAAGAACCGAGTCCTCGGACTCCAATCCCTTTTTGAGAACCGGTACCCGTTATCGAGACCACTATAGTAAAGAAAAAGAGTTGGTTCTTTATTCGAATCCCTCGGCACGAATCCCGTCCCGACCAGAAATGCCCTGTGAGACATCACAAGAATTTACGTCACGTAGCTCAGTCATTAGGCGCAGATAGCGAAAGCAGGAAAAACAATGAAATAATAAAGTTCAAAACAAAAGGTATAATCCAATGAACAACTTTACTGAGAGATTTGAGCAGACTACAAACACATGACCAACACTTTTACCACCAACCGGAAACATAGCAACCAGGCTAGCAACGCACCTCCTTTACGGCAGCTGTCACAACGTTTTTAAAACAACCGCAGCACATACATATATATACAACACCGCAGCACATACATATATATACAACACCGCAGCACATACATATATATACAACACTGCAGCACATACATATATATACAACACCGCAGCACATACATATATATACAACACTGCAGCACATACATATATATACAACACTGCAGCACATACATATATATACAACACTGCAGCACATACATATATATACAACATATATGACACCGCAGCACATACATATATATACAACATATATGACACTGCAGCACATACATATATATACAACACTGCAGCACATACATATATATACAACATATATGACACCGCAGCACATACATATATATACAACACTGCAGCACATACATATATATACAACACTGCAGCACATACATATATATACAACACATCTACCTTTTTTAACTTTTGTTTTTCTTTTCTTGTAAACGTTACAAAATCACACTGTAGATGTGTTGTCTGTCTAATTATAAATAATGCAGACGAGGCGTGTTGGCTGAGTTCTTGACGTTTACTTTCACAGCGTGGCAACATGCAACACTTTTCGGGGCTACCGCGCATGCTCGTAACTCCCGTTGCATGCTGGGTAGTGTAGTTGTTATATTCTCTCGCTCATAACATCTTTCCCCCATAAAGAAATAATGTTAACTCAATAAAGTGTATTTCTTTTTTTAGCTTTAACTTTTCATTTATTAGCATTGTAACCACATTTGCAAACAACTTTTCTCTTCATAGAATGTTCTTTCAATAAAGAAATAAAGTGCAAAAATGTCAAAGCATCATAACAAACGGTTATGTTCCAATAGCAGCAGAAGTGCACTTTTTGGAGAGCTGTATTATTTCCAGTTTTGTGCCCAAGGGACTGATTTTATTTAACACTATATTATTATTTATACACCTATAGTGACCACAGAGACAGCTTGTTTTTGTGTTACTGTATATATTTGTTTTTCTGAAAAATCCCACTTAATATACTTTGGGTAACAACAGTCAATATTTATTTATTTTATTTTATTTTTTTAGGGGGGGTAACAGTCAATATTTATTTATTTATTAGATTTTATTTTTTTCTCATATAATAAAAGTGAGCTTTTGTTAAACCAAATATGGTGTGTTTTTTTCCATATACAACAACCTATCTGGACTCCATAAGAGAATCCATAAGGAATCGGTTCGATAATAGGATTCGATAATAGGCTCGAACTCGATAATTTCTTATCAAACATCATCCCTATATATATATATATATATATATATACACACAGGTGATTACTCACTTGCATGTATAACATTTGCTTAAGTAAAGAGCCAATATTAGTGCACAAATGCGTCCGGAAGGTTTTTAAACCGTCTACTTGAATGCATGTCTTTATTTGCCCAAAATTTGGTAACAGTTTTATCCAAAGTTCTTTCAGGCCGTATTTTGGAGTGAAATTTGCCAGGGAGCACCCCAGTCAGAGTCATTGTTGTACTGATATATGCATTGATCTGATCACTGACCGTATAGAGATCACTATGTCGTAGATCACCACATAATGATCTCCAAACTGAGAAAATGTGGTTTTAATAGTATGTCACTTTCTTGGATGTTGAGCAAGTATCTATCAGGAAGATCACAGAGAGTGTGTTTGAATGCTAGCTTATCTGAACGCAAGTACAATTACTGCGGTGTGCCTCAAGGAAGCAGCTTAGGTCCTTTACTTTGTATTATTTGGACTAATGATCTTCCCTGTTTTACAACAAACACCAATATGGTTATGTATGCAGATGTGTACAGTACTGCCTCTACCTTAAATCACCTAGAAATAACTTCAATCAGGACCTGGAGAGAGAGTCACGCTGGGTAAAAGATAATAACCTTCACCTTTATCTTTACTTTTTAAGCCAACATGCGTCCGTTCTCCCTTTTCTGTCTACACACTGTGTCTGCTTGTAAGTACTCTGTGTGTGTGCGCTGCCCAACATGCCTGTCTTGTTGGTGTGTGTGTGTGTGCGTGTGTGTGTGTGTGTGTGTGTGTGTGTGTGTGTGTGTGTGTGTGTGTGTGTGTGTGTGTGTGTGTGTGTGTGTGTGTGTGTGTGTGTGTGTGTGTGTGTGTGTGTGTGTGTGTGTGTGTGTGTGTGTGTGTGTGTGTGTATGAGCATTATTATACAATGAATAAATATTTGAAAAAGAATGAAAGTGCCCCCAATCTTAAACACACCTTCAGCTAAGGTGAATCTTGACATCTGACTGAAATACTTTATCAGAACTTCATTGAAAATGTCTTAAATGGCAGACAAACGTTAATTTAGTGAGTTTAGAGTCAAAGAGTAAAAAGAAAAATCATTATTTATATGCAGACAGTGCAGTTTAGATACTTTATTTTCCCCAGGAGGACAAGATCATGTGAAGTATTACACAGTAGAGTAGTGAAGGTTTCTTTGCAGAGATGACACCAAAGATGAGACATTGTGAATGTTTGTTTGTCTTTCAGGACCATGCTGACTGTGCACAACGTCCTGCTTCTGCTCTTCTTCTTGCTCAGCCTGGCCTGCTCCCTCAACCCCAGAGACCCCAATGTGTGCAGCCTGTGGGAGAGGTGAGGACATTGTCATCTTTTCTGTGATGGAGGGGCAAGGGTGAGCATTCAGCGCAGTCACAATGTTACGTCGCATTCTCTGGGCTTTTATCTCCTTTTATGGACAATTGCAAGCTGTTGCGTTCTTGTGTAGCATACTGCTTCTCTTTGAGACACAGCAAAGGTCAAAACAAACATAACATGTACAATATAATAAGCAAATGTTGAAAACATATTAGTTTTACATTTTTCTTATTATATATACACATTTGTTGTCTATGTATACATGAATATACAAATAAATATATACATATATATATACGTATTCAACGTGTTCTTATATATATTGTTGTTTATATATATATATATATATATATATATATATATATATATATATATATATATATATATATATATATATATATATATATAGTCGAGGTTACTGTGGTTTATCCGTTATACAGTGCTCAATACCGGAGTAGAGCAGAATATACGTTAGGTCAGGAAAAAACACAGAGGCTATATCATCCCCACAAGCCTGTTTCGCAGGTTTCGCAGGTATAAAATCCCCTGCGAAACATTCTAGATGAAAATCATTCATTACAAAATCAGATATTTTCATAGCTAAAGCGTAAAAAAATGTTCACAACATTTTAAATAAATATTTCAACATTATGAGAGCCCTGAAAACCTGAAATATACCCATTAGTCCTGTTTTTAATCCAACATAGAAACTGTGCTTGCGGCTGAGCCAATCAGTGAACAGCACACTCTGATTGCTGTGTTGTCCTCTAGTGGCCATTTGTAGTATTGATATTTTTACTTTACGGAGCCATTTTTATGCTTGAAAATGCTTGATTTAGACCAAAAGTTTCTTTTAAAAGAAATATGCGTTGTGGTGAATATTTAGACGGAGATGTGGCGAGGGACTCATTGGAAAAGTGAAAAAATGCATGGCCGGCAAAATGAGGCAGGTTGAAAGTACAACTTTAGTAGTGAGCTGGCTCTTTGAGGAGTGGGCTTAGTAGTGAGGTGGCTCTTTGAGGAGTGGGCTTAGTAGTGAGCTGGCTCTTTGAGGAGTGGGCTTAGTAGTGAGCTGGCTCTTTGAGGAGTGGGCTTAGTAGTGAGCTGGCTCTTTGAGGAGTGGGCTTAGTAGTGAGGTGGCTCTTTGAGGAGTGGGCTTAGTAGTGAGCTGGCTCTTTGAGGAGTGGGCTTAGTAGTGAGCTGGCTCTTTGAGGAGTGGGCTTAGTAGTGAGCTGGCTCTTTGAGGAGTGGGCTTAGTAGTGAGCTGGCTCTTTGAGGAGTGGGCTTAGTAGTGAGCTGGCTCTTTGAGGAGTGGGCTTAGTAGTGAGCTGGCTCTTTGAGGAGTGGGCTTAGTAGTGAGCTGGCTCTTTGAGGAGTGGGCTTAGTAGTGAGCTGGCTCTTTGAGGAGTGGGCTTAGTAGTGAGCTGGCTCTTTGAGGAGTGGGCTTAGTAGTGAGCTGGCTCTTTGAGGAGTGGGCTTAGTAGTGAGCTGGCTCTTTGAGGAGTGGGCTTAGTAGTGAGGTGGCTCTTTGAGGAGTGGGCTTAGTAGTGAGCTGGCTCTTTGAGGAGTGGGCTTAGTAGTGAGGTGGCTCTTTGAGGAGTGGGCTTAGTAGTGAGCTGGCTCTTTGAGGAGTGGGCTTAGTAGTGAGTTGGCTCTTTGAGGAGTGGGCTTAGTAGTGAGCTGGCTCTTTGAGGAGTGGGCTTAGTAGTGAGTTGGCTCTTTGAGGAGTGGGCTTAGTAGTGAGCTGGCTCTTTGAGGAGTGGGCTTAGTAGTGAGGTGGCTCTTTGAGGAGTGGGCTTAGTAGTGAGGTGGCTCTTTGAGGAGTGGGCTTAGTAGTGAGGTGGCTCTTTGAGGAGTGGGCTTAGTAGTGAGGTGGTTAGGGTTAGGGTTAGTGGGCTTAGTAGTGAGCTGGCTCTTTGAGGAGTGGGCTTAGTAGTGAGGTGGCTCTTTGAGGAGTGGGCTTAGTAGTGAGCTGGCTCTTTGAGGAGTGGGCTTAGTAGTGAGGTGGCTCTTTGAGGAGTGGGCTTAGTAGTGAGGTGGCTCTTTGAGGAGTGGGCTTAGTAGTGAGGTGGCTCTTTGAGGAGTGGGCTTAGTAGTGAGGTGGTTAGGGTTAGTGGGCTTAGTAGTGAGGTGGCTCTTTGAGGAGTGGGCTTAGTAGTGAGGTGGCTCTTTGAGGAGTGGGCTTAGTAGTGAGGTGGCTCTTTGAGGAGTGGGCTTAGTAGTGAGCTGGCTCTTTGAGGAGTGGGCTTAGTAGTGAGGTGGCTCTTTGAGGAGTGGGCTTAGTAGTGAGGTGGCTCTTTAAGGAGTGGGCTTAGTAGTGAGGTGGCTCTTTGAGGAGTGGGCTTAGTAGTGAGGTGGCTCTTTGAGCAGTGGGCTTAGTAGTGAGGTGGTTAGGGTTAGGGTTAGTGGGCTTAGTAGTGAGGTGGCTCTTTGAGGAGTGGGCTTAGTAGTGAGGTGGCTCTTTGAGGAGTGGGCTTAGTAGTGAGGTGGCTCTTTGAGGAGTGGGCTTAGTAGTGAGGTGGCTCTTTGAGGAGTGGGCTTAGTAGTGAGCTGGCTCTTTGAGGAGTGGGCTTAGTAGTGAGGTGGCTCTTTGAGGAGTGGGCTTAGTAGTGAGCTGGCTCTTTGAGGAGTGGGCTTAGTAGTGAGCTGGCTCTTTGAGGAGTGGGCTTAGTAGTGAGCTGGCTCTTTGAGGAGTGGGCTTAGTAGTGAGGTGGCTCTTTGAGGAGTGGGCTTAGTAGTGAGCTGGCTCTTTGAGGAGTGGGCTTAGTAGTGAGGTGGCTCTTTGAGGAGTGGGCTTAGTAGTGAGCTGGCTCTTTGAGGAGTGGGCTTAGTAGTGAGGTGGCTCTTTGAGGAGTGGGCTTAGTAGTGAGGTGGCTCTTTGAGGAGTGGGCTTAGTAGTGAGGTGGCTCTTTGAGGAGTGGGCTTAGCAGTGAGCTGGCTCTTTGAGGAGTGGGCTTAGTAGTGAGGTGGCTCTTTGAGGAGTGGGCTTAGTAGTGAGGTGGCTCTTTGAGGAGTGGGCTTAGTAGTGAGCTGGCTCTTTGAGGAGTGGGCTTAGTAGTGAGGTGGCTCTTTGAGGAGTGGGCTTAGTAGTGAGGTGGCTCTTTGAGGAGTGGGCTTAGTAGTGAGCTGGCTCTTTGAGGAGTGGGCTTAGTAGTGAGCTGGCTCTTTGAGGAGTGGGCTTAGTAGTGAGGTGGCTCTTTGAGGAGTGGGCTTAGTAGTGAGGTGGTTAGGGTTAGGGTTAGTGGGCTTGGTAGTGAGCTGGCTCTTTGAGGAGTGGGCTTAGTAGTGAGGTGGTTAGGGTTAGGGTTAGTGGGCTTAGTAGTGAGGTGGCTCTTTGAGGAGTGGGCTTAGTAGTGAGCTGGCTCTTTGAGGAGTGGGCTTAGTAGTGAGGTGGCTCTTTGAGGAGTGGGCTTAGTAGTGAGCTGGCTCTTTGAGGAGTGGGCTTAGTAGTGAGCTGGCTCTTTGAGGAGTGGGCTTAGTAGTGAGCTGGCTCTTTGAGGAGTGGGCTTAGTAGTGAGGTGGCTCTTTGAGGAGTGGGCTTAGTAGTGAGCTGGCTCTTTGAGGAGTGGGCTTAGTAGTGAGCTGGCTCTTTGAGGAGTGGGCTTAGTAGTGAGCTGGCTCTTTGAGGAGTGGGCTTAGTAGTGAGGTGGCTCTTTGAGGAGTGGGCTTAGTAGTGAGGTGGTTAGGGTTAGGGTTAGTGGGCTTAGTAGTGAGCTGGCTCTTTGAGGAGTGGGCTTAGTAGTGAGGTGGTTAGGGTTAGGGTTAGTGGGCTTAGTAGTGAGCTGGCTCTTTGAGGAGTGGGCTTAGTAGTGAGGTGGTTAGGGTTAGGGTTAGGGTTAGTGGGCTTAGTAGTGAGGTGGCTCTTTGAGGAGTGGGCTTAGTAGTGAGGTGGCTCTTTGAGGAGTGGGCTTAGTAGTGAGCTGGCTCTTTGAGGAGTGGGCTTAGTAGTGAGCTGGCTCTTTGAGGAGTGGGCTTAGTAGTGAGCTGGCTCTTTGAGGAGTGGGCTTAGTAGTGAGGTGGCTCTTTGAGGAGTGGGCTTAGTAGTGAGGTGGTTAGGGTTAGGGTTAGTGGGCTTAGTAGTGAGGTGGCTCTTTGAGGAGTGGGCTTAGTAGTGAGCTGGCTCTTTGAGGAGTGGGCTTAGTAGTGAGGTGGCTCTTTGAGGAGTGGGCTTAGTAGTGAGGTGGTTAGGGTTAGGGTTAGTGGGCTTTGTGCTGAAGGACTCTGATCCTAATAATCAACTCCTATTTGTTGAGGATTTGAATGAGTGATTTGAATGAAAGTAGAGTTAGGGTTAGAGTTAGGGTTAGGGTTAGGGTTAGTGGGCTTTGTGCTGAAGGACTCTGATCCTAATAATCAACTCCTATTTGCAGAGGATTTGAATGAAAACACACACAGATGAGCAGGAATGAAAAGTTGTTGTTAATGTTTGTGTGCAGCTTCACCACCTCAGTCAAGGAGTCGTACTCGCATCCTTACGACCATGTGACCGAGGAGCCCTGCTCGGACCCTGGGACCAACTACAGATGCCCGCGTCACAGGTAGCGCCAACATCCTCTGCAGCAGCGACTTCGTGCTCTTTAAGACCTGAACGTCCTTCTTCCAGGATCACCTACAAGAGCGCATACAGGCAGGCGGTGAAGACCGACTACCGCAAGCGCTACCAGTGCTGCCCGGGCTACTACGAGAGCGCCAACACATGTGTTGGTAAGTCATTGGTAGATCATCTGGAGAAAATATCAACAAAACTCTTCTGAAGTAGCAATATGCTTTTGACACCATCAGATGAACATTATGCACATTTTCTTCAAGCACTCAATCTGCAAGGTCAACATGTTGATGAGCGCACCTGCCAGAGTCCACAAAATGTGGCTTCTCTGCTGGCTTCTGTGGTGTCGCACAGTGAAACATTCCAGGAAACAGCATTTTCCTGTCTTGCTGCTTATTTGTCGTGTCCCAGGTGGACAAAACATAATAAAAGATGAATATTACACTAAGTATTAAAACATGCTAAACGAGTGTATAATAGTACTTCTTCTCCATGTCTCAACAATTAGTTTGTTCACTTCAACATGCACCACGTTACCGCTTTTCTAAGAGGGAAATAAAAGGGAAAAAACAGATATGTATGATTTTAAAAGCAAATAATATTATTCTCATTACACAATATACACACAATTATGTTATTACATTTAGCTTCCCCTATTTATAAGTGTCTTTCACAACAGGCAGATAAAGTTTAGGTTTTAAGATTTGTTATATATATATATTTATTTTTTTTAAATAATTAATAGTATGCATTTTAAATATTATTTTATATTATTATCTCATCATTATTATTATTATTTTATTAGATTATTATACAAGATTATCTATAGCGGGGTTTAATTTGTAAACGCCTTTGAAAACAGGCAAATAAAGGATAAAAGAAAAAAATATGGAGTACATTGATGGGTGGATAGTAATTGTTCATTGATTGATTGATTGAGACTGTTATTAGTAGATTGCACTGTACAGTACATATTCCGTACAATTGACCACTAAATGGTAACACCCCAATAAGTTTTTCAACTTGTTTAAGTCGGTATCTATCTATATATATATATATATATATATATATATATATATATATATATATATATATATATATATATATATATATATATATATATATATATATATATATATATATATATATATACATATATATATATATATATATATATATATATATATATATATATATATATATATATATATATATATATATATATATATATATATATATATATATATATATCTATATATATATATATATATATATATATATATATATATATAAATAATTATATATATATATATATATATATATATATATATATATATATATATATATATATATATATATATATATATATATATATAGATATACATATATATATAGATATATATATATATATATATTTATAATGTTTATTAGCTGCCATTAATGTATTAGCTGCCATTAATTTATTAGCGCTTTTCAAAACAGGTGGTTAAAGTAAAAAAAAAAAAAACTAAAACAATAGTATAACTTTTATATGTTATTTTATATTATTCTTTTATCAGATTATTATTACAATATCTTTGGCAGCCTTTAATTTATAAGAGACTTTAAAAAGAGGCGAAAAAAGAATTAAAAGTAAAAAATATGAAATACAAAAGTAAGAAAAACAATTAATTATTATGTTATAGTATCAATAATTGTAATTATAATAATTATAGTGTTATTACATGTAAATGTATTAATAACTGCTATACATGTATTAGTGCTTTTCAAAAGAGGCATTTCAAGTTCAAAAAGGGTTTAAAAGATGAAATACAATGTGGAAAAAAATGATAGTATGCATTTTTCATATTATCTTAGATTATTACTATTATTATACATGCAATAATTATTAGTTGCCTTTCATTATAAGCACATTTCAAAACTTTTGTACTTGAAAATAGGAAGTAGAAAAGTGAAAATAGGTGATGGTTAGGTGAAAGCAGAAGTCGTGTCATTGAAATGTCTCCAAATATTCTTGTCAACATGTGGTCTTCTTCTGAGGGCATTTGGAGACAAAAGCAGTCAGATGTTGTCTGTCATCACCAGCTCGCTGCACCAAGGAGTGCGTCCACGGCCGCTGCGTGGCTCCAGACCGATGTCAGTGCGAGGGAGGCTGGCGAGGCCACGACTGTTCAAGCGGTATGGAAAGTTCCTTATTGACTTTCTCCTTGAAATCCCCTTTAGGCCACGGGATTGTCTTCTAAACACTGCTGAGCTGACACAACAAGAAATGACATCTTCCCGTCACTTCAGCGGCTCACAGCCATCGCAAACATTAGGCTTTTCCAATGGAAACAAGCAGTGAGTCATTAGTTGGAGCCCAGAAGCAGCTTCAGTGGTGGAGACACACTCCTGATTAATATCAATTACTCTTAGTCTCAGCTAGTGTGTGAGACCCTAACCCTGATTAATATCAATTACTCTTAGTCTCAGCTAGTGTGTCAGACCCTAACCCTGATTAATATCAATTACTCTTAGTCTCAGCTAGTGTGTGAGACCCTAACCCTGATTAATATCAATAACTCTTAGTCTCAGCTAGTGTGTGAGACCCTAACCCTGATTAATATCAATTACTCTTAGTCTCAGCTAGTGTGTCAGACCCTAACCCTGATAAATATCAATAACTCTTAGTCTCAGCTAGTGTGTGAGACCCTAACCCTGATTAATATCAATTACTCTTAGTCTCAGCTAGTGTGTCAGACCCTAACCCTGATAAATATCAATAACTCTTAGTCTCAGCTAGTGTGTGAGACCCTAACCCTGATTAATATCAATTACTCTTAGTCTCAGCTAGTGTGTCAGACCCTAACCCTGATTAATATCAATAACTCTTAGTCTCAGCTAGTGTGTCAGACCCTAACCCTGATAAATATCAATAACTCTTAGTCTCAGCTAGTGTGTGAGACCCTAACCCTGATTAATATCAATAACTCTTAGTCTCAGCTAGTGTGTGAGACCCTAACCCTGATTAATATCAATAACTCTTAGTCTCAGCTAGTGTGTGAGACCCTCACCCTGATTAATATCAATTACTCTTAGTCTCAGCTAGTGTGTGAGACCCTAACCCTGATTAATATCAATTACTCTTAGTCTCAGCTAGTGTGTGAGACCCTAACCCTGATTAATATCAATTACTCTTAGTCTCAGCTAGTGTGTGAGACCCTAACCCTGATTAATATCAATTACTCTTAGTCTCAGCTAGTGTGTGAGACCCTAACCCTGATTAATATCAATAACTCTTAGTCTCAGCTAGTGTGTCAGACCCTAACCCTGATTTGCACTAATTGTAAGTGTATCTTGTGTTTTTTATGTTGATTTAATAAAAAAAACACAAAAAAAACTGATACCGATAATAAAAAAAACCAATACCGATCATTTCCGATCATTTCCGATATTACATTTTAACGCATTTACCGGCCGATAATATTGGCAGGCCGATATTATCGGACATCTCTATAAATAATAAATGTCAGTGTTTATCTCACGCCGACACATCAGGTTTAGCGTTAGCATGTTAGCATTAGCATTCTGTTGGCTGGGGTTGAAGCTAATAACTCCACAAATGGAGTGTCACTGACTACTTTTACAACATGTCATAAAGTAAATAGTTAATATTTGATGTTATTAACCTTCCTTCCACTCATTTATTTCAGATTTTGCCAACAAAGTCAGAGTAGTAATTGTCTGAGGTCGACGCTTCGAGTCCGGCTTGATACTCCTACGTAAATACATGAAAAAGAGTCGGTTCACTTCTTGTAGCTTCGAGTATTAAAATGAAGTTAGTAAAAATATTAAACAATAAACTACATGTAGTTTAAAGAGTGAGTAGAAAGAGTGCAAGATAGTTCCGCTGCTCAGTGTTCTTCAGCACAAAGAAGTTTAAGGAACTGAATCAGTGTTTGACAGCACAGCCGCCCACCAAAAGGTTCCTGGTGGCTTGGAAAAGTCCCACCAAGCTGAAAGGAACTCTGAAAGGTTCCTGAAGAGCTAAATCTTCATGGGTAGTTTTTGGTGGAAGCACAGCGGGATCTTATTTACCCGGGGAAGAAAGGGGGAAGTTCCTGTAAAAGTTCCTGCGGTGGAAAAGGGTCCACTCTTAACTTGGCTTTGTTCTTTCTAGGCTACGAGCTCTATGATTCCTCCGTGTGGCAATTCCATGAGCTTTTCATCCTCCTTCTTGGACTTTGTTTTATGTGTTGACTCACTTAAATGTTGTCCTGTCCTTAAATTACAAGCTGCTTACCTTTCCAGATGACAATGCTGATCTCTTATTTTGACGCGTTGCGATTACGATGCTTTACAGATGTCCAATGTTCTTCAGGAAGCAAAATGAATTCACATTCAGCCAGTAGATGCAACTTGATGCTCTTGTTTGTGTCGTACATTTGGTGTATCCTTGCTGTGCCTGTGCCTCTCCAAGGTCTTCTTCTTGCTGTGCCTGTGCCTCTCCAAGGTCTTCTTCTTGCTGTGCCTGTGCCTCTCCAAGGTCTTCTTCTTGCTGTGCCTGTGCCTCTCCAAGGTCTTCTTCTTGCTGTGCCTGTGCCTCTCCAAGGTCTTCTTCTTGCTGTGCCTGTGCCTCTCCAAGGTCTTCAGCTGTGGTGGGCATCTTCTTGCAGGACTTGGTCTTGACAGATGTTAAGTGCTTTACATGTGGTGGTTTAGCAAAGGCTGCGATGAGGTGGCGACTTGTCCAGGGTGTACCCCGCCTACCGCCCGAATGCAGCTGAGATAGGCTCCAGCACCACCCGCAACCCCAAAAGGGACAAGCGGTAGAAAATGGATGGATGGATGGGTTTAGCAAAGGCAAGTGTTTGAACTGAACTCTGCTACTTTTGTTGACAACATTGACGTGGTCTTCTCCTCTGCTTGTTGTCCATTCTTGTCTACGGGTTTTGCTTTAAGATGCTAGTTTGAACTTGATGATAAGAACCTTTGTCCAACACCTTTGTATCTAAAGTTGTGTTTTGAAGCGAAATTGTCCGCCTCTCATGGTGATCAGAGACCGTGTAACAACACGCGTGTCTTCCGGGTGAAATCCCTCAAATATGAGAAGACAAGAATTGTTTTGAATAATCACTTGACAGCCCTAATAACTAATGTTGCATATTACTTACACGTACTAAAGCATATTACAAAGTATCCAGTGACATCGCTCAATGATCTGCATCTTGATCTTAACTTAATGAATTATTTAAGGAGCGCTGTAAGTGGCTGATCCGTTGGCGGTCCCGTCTTGTAACGTACGTCTGCTCTTATGCCGAAAATATCATTTCAGTTCTTATGTGTCTTGTACATGTTAAGAATGGACAATAATAAAGCTGCTGTCTATTGTGGCCACAACTATGACCACTCCACTTGACCTTAAGGACAGCATAAGTCCATTTCAGGCGGTTAATAATAAATAGGTTAGGGTTTTTGATACTCTTTGTTCTCTGTTTGAGTCAGTTCACTTGATCAAGCCTTTTGTAACGTTGCACACTACAAAATAATACAAAAACTGGTATAGTATCGGATTCATATCGCCATCATTCCCAACTCAAGGCTCCAATATCGGTATCGTATCAGCAGCCCAAAAGTTGTATTGGGACACCCTTGATTACAGTTATTGTGTTTCTTTTGTAGAATATTACTCCTATTAGGATTTTTGAATGTAAACCACTTAGTAATATGACCGCTGTAACGAAATAGTACCCGTCTTGGCAGCAGGCATGGCTCCCATTTGTGGCCATCAGAAAAGGCATAAAACTCATCTCAACCAATCATGCAATTGACTCGCTGTGGCTACTCCTGACAGGCAAAGGCTGAAAGTGAGACAAGAAAAACGAACAAAAGCCGCTAATAAATTTAGCAGATACCGTATTTTCCAGACTGCTCACTAGATTTTAGGTGAAAAAAAATATTTTCCATATATTAGCCGCACGGGACTATAAGTCGCAGATGTTGTGAAATTAGTTATTTACACAGAAACATTCTGTAAATGTTTATTTACACACCTTAGTTGTTTCCAAACGGTATCTCTAACACGGCAGTAAAACGGCTGATCAACCAAAACAGAAGTTATGGACCCACTGGCTGCGCAAGCTAGCTCTCCAATCAGCTAAACAGACTCCATAACTCCCCAGTGATGTTTTGGTGAATTTACTGAGAAGTTTGTGAAAGTGAAACAATACAAAATGAATGCCATTGTAAGTTAATAATACTAACACAGACACTCGTAAACGTGTTAGCATATTAGCTAATGCAAACAACACTAGCTTCTTTACATTACAATAGCGCGTACAAATACACATGAAAAAACAGACATCACACATGGGAAGGTTTAGTAACAAATAATTGTTTAGTTGTATTGTAATACTTACAAACGTTGCTTGGAGTGATGAATGAAGAATTTGTACGAGTAGAAACGTTATGGATGACTACGAAACAGCACTTGTAGTTCCGGTTGACAGCTCTAAACAGAAGGGCAATGTAGCGCTGCAGCACGTGCAGTGAGCAAACTCGTCCAAAAGATGGCGCCACAGCACAAACACTTACACACATTTTCAGTGTTTTTTTTTTAATATTGACATTATGGCTGTCAACGAAGAAAAATCCATAAATTAGCTGCACCGTTTTATAAGCCGCAGAGTTCAAATTGTAGGAAAAAATGAGCGGTTTATAGTCCGGAATTTAGGGTACTTCATCTGGATTGTGTACGATGCTTACGTTAGGGGTTTGACTATTGATCCCTGGGGGCCACACTGTGGATTGTACCCTGCAGACAACTTCTCCACTTTGGGATTTTCTGCCATTTGTGAGACTCAAAAACTTGTCACAAAGTGCTTCTCATGTCCATGAAGGATGTCCATGTACATCTGCCTTAGTCCACAGTGGACTCGTCACAGCAGTCCACAGTGGACTCGTCACAGCAGTCCACAGTGGACTCGTCACAGCAGTCCACAGTGGACTCGTCACAGCAGTCCACAGTGGACTGGTCACAGTGGACTTGGCAGAGGTGTGAAAGGCATCTCTTTCCACAACCTTCTTTCATTGTTGTCCTGTGCAGAGGCAAAAAGAGAGAGAAGGAGTTGATGGTGGGAAGAGGAAATGGAAAAAATGAGCCCACTCTCTGACTTTTCTCCATCTTGCCTTACGCTCCCTCTGCACCTCCCTTCTCCTCTCTGCTTTTCTACCACCACACCTTTCTCTCTTTCAAAGCTTTTGGAGCTTCCCAAGTGCATGAAGCAGGAAGGAGGAGATGGAAAATTGGAAATATTATAACTTGGCTTATTGGGAGAGAGGCCAGAAAAAGAAGATTATTGGTTCATTGATTTGTGTTGTGAGCCATTTGCACGGATGAAAAGACATGATTGTAAAACACACTTTTGAAAAGACATGATTATAAAACACACTTTTGAAAAGACATGATTGTAAAACACACTTTTGAAAAGACATGATTATAAAACACACTTTTGAAAAGACATGATTATAAAACACACTTTTGAAAAGACATGATTGTAAAACACACTTTTGAAAAGACATGATTATAAAACACACTTTTGAAAAGACATGATTGTAAAACACACTTTTGAAAAGACATGATTATAAAACACACTTTTGAAAAGACATGATTATAAAACACACTTTTGAAAAGACATGATTGTAAAACACACTTTTGAAAAGACATGATTATAAAACACACTTTTGAAAAGACATGATTGTAAAACACACTTTTGAAAAGACATGATTGTAAAACACACTTTTGAAAAGACATGATTGTAAAACACACTTTTGAAAAGACATGATTGTAAAACACACTTTTGAAAAGACATGATTGTAAAACACACTTTTGAAAAGACATGATTGTAAAACACACTTTTGAAAAGACATGATTGTAAAACACACTTTTGAAAAGACATGATTGTAAAACACACTTTTGAAAAGACATGATTGTAAAACACACTTTTGAAAAGACATGATTATAAAACACACTTTTGAAAAGACATGATTGTAAAACACACTTTTGAAAAGACATGATTGTAAAACACATTTTTGAAAAGACATGATTATAAAACACACTTTTGAAAAGACATGATTATAAAACACTCTTTTGAAAAGACATGATTATAAAACACACTTTTGAAAAGACATGATTGTAAAACACACTTTTGAAAAGACATGATTGTAAAACACACTTTTGAAAAGACATGATTGTAAAACACATTTTTGAAAAGACATGATTATAAAACACACTTTTGAAAAGACATGATTGTAAAACACACTTTTGAAAAGACATGATTATAAAACACATTTTTGAAAAGACATGATTATAAAACACACTTTCACACACACAATTACAATTTCACTTTCAAAGTAAGTGCACCACAGCTAGGTGTGTTTGAGAGAGATATTCATGTCAATAATGTATATATATATAATATATATGCTCTAGTGCGTGGGAAAAGGATAAAGTTGAACATTATTATTCATTTTGTGGGTTTAGCTTTAAATGAGTAAAACCTCTCCAGGCTGCAAATGAAGGTGGATAATATGTCAGGGGTTCTTATACTGATCCCTGTGGAACACCATATCTATGTTTACACACAATGAATACATACAGTAGACCCCCCCCCCCCCCCCCCCCCGCTGATGATAACAATTGTGAATCATACATCAAAAAGCCAACATCTAAACCCTATAACAGTGTTTCCTAGCCGTAGGCGTTCTCCCCCTAAATATACCTGTTCTCCCCCTAAATATACCTGTTCTCCTCCTAAATATACCTGTTGTCCCCCTAAATATACCTGTTCTCCCCCTAAATATACCTGTTCTCCCCCTAAATATACCTGTTGTCCCCCTAAATATACCTGTTCTCCCCTAAATATACCTATTCTCCCCCTAAATATACCTCTTCTCCCCCTAAATATACCTGTTCTCCCCCTAAATATACCTCTTCTCCCCCTAAATACCTGTTGTCCCCCTAAATATACCTGTTCTCCCCCTAAATATACCTGTTCTCCCCCTAAATACCTGTTGTCCCCCTAAATATACATGTTCTCCCCCTAAATATACCTGTTCTCCCCCTAAATATACCTGTTCTCCCCCTAAATGTACCTGTTCTCCCCCTAAATATACCTGTTCTCCCCCTAAATATACCTGTTCTCCCCCTAAATATACCTGTTCTCCCCCTAAATATACCTGTTCTCCCCCTAAATATACCTATTCTCCCCCTAAATATACCTGTTCTCCCCCTAAATATACCTGTTCTCCCCCTAAATATACCTATTCTCCCCCTAAATACCTGTTGTCCCCCTAAATATACCTGTTGTCCCCCTAAATATACCTGTTCTCCCCCTAAATATACCTGTTCTCCCCCTAAATACCTGTTGTCCCCCTAAATATACCTGTTCTCCCCCTAAATACCTGTTCTCCCCCTAAATATACCTGTTCTCCCCCTAAATATACCTGTTCTCCCCCTAAATACCTGTTGTCCCCCTAAATATACCTATTCTCCCCCTAAATATACCTGTTCTCCCCCTAAATATACCTGTTCTCCCCCTAAATATACCTGCTCTCCCCCTAAATATACCTATTCTCCCCCTAAATATACCTGTTCTCCCCCTAAATATACCTGTTCTCCCCCTAAATATACCTGTTCTCCCCCTAAATATACCTATTCTCCCCCTAAATATACCTGTTCTCCCCCTAAATATACCTGTACATGCGCTACTCAGCTGTAATACACCTTTCCACCACTTGTGGCAGTAATGACAATATCAAACAAAGTCATAGTTTCTCAAGGGCAAAAATGATGACTAAAGTTCTGAAGCTGTTTTTATTTGCACTTTAATTTTTTTGACAGTTTAGTTAAACATTTGTATTATTATTTATTGTTTATTTATTTTAGCACTAAATGATTGTATGTCCAAAAAAATGCATAATTTATTTATGAGTCTCTTCTTATGCAGAATGTATGGCTAGTTATTTTTCTAGTTAGCCTGACCTGAGCCTAAGGTTTATGTGTTAAATAAATTAGAATATTTTGTGGTTAACACATTAACTCATATCATTTGACAAGGTTGTTAATCTGTTAAACTGTAAGTAGGTTAGATATAACTGTAAATAGATTAGATATAACTGTAAGTAGGTTAAATATACTAATAACATTTGATTAAAATGAAGAGTTTGAACATTTGAGTGGGTGATGACATTGATTCTTTATATTGACATACTTAAAATCGGTGGCAGGATGTTTTGTTAGGAGCAGCACGGTGGCACAGGGGTTAGTGCATGTGCCTCACAATACAAAGGTCTTGGGTTCGATCCCCGGGTTCTGGGTCTTTCTGAGTGGAGTTTGCATGTTCTCCCTGTGACTGCGTGGGTTCTACTCCGGCTTACTCCCACCTCCAAAGACATGCACCTGGGGATAGGCCCCTCCCACCTCCAAAGACATGCACCTGGGGATAGGCCCCTCCCAACAAATTTAGATCTACTTTTGGGAGCAGCGGCTTTAGAAAAAAAAAGTTGGGGGTCCTGGGACAGTTTTTACAGGCTGTTATTGTTGTGGACAACGATTAGCTATGATTGAAAGATAGAACATTCCCTGAGGTGGCCATGGAAACCTTCCTCAGTTTGAGAGAACTGAGCCTCTTCATGGAGTATCACATGATGCCAATGTCCCAAAACACCTCCCGGTGGACCTCTTGAGTCGTGCGACTGAAACCCAAGCCCTGTGTGAGCGTCCGTCTTGTGATCTCCATGCAAATCTTCTTGCTGCTGAGACCACTCTCAGCTCTGTTCTTCATTTCTTGTGATCTCCTGCTCAATTTCCCCCAGGGATCAATGAAGTACTTTCTATTCTATTTCTATCTCCAGTCAAATCTTCTTGCTGCTGAGACCACTCTCAGGTCTGGGCCAGTCAAATCCTCTTGCTGCTGAGACCACTCTCAGGTCTGGGCCAGTCAAATCTTCTTGCTGCTGAGACCACTCTCAGGTCTGGGCCAGTCAAATCTTCTTGCTGCTGAGACCACTCTCAGGTCTGGGCCAGTCAAATCTTCTTGCTGCTGAGACCACTCTCAGGTCTGGGCCAGTCAAATCCTCTTGCTGCTGAGACCACTCTCAGGTCTGGGCCAGTCAAATCCTCTTGCTGCTGAGACCACTCTCAGGTCTGGGTCAGTCAAATCCTCTTGCTGCTGAGACCACTCTCAGGTCTGGGCCAGTCAAAAGCTCAATTTGTGTTCTGTTTTTCATTTCTCTGTGGCTAAACATGCAGATTTCTTGTGTCACTAATCCAGCCTTTTTTTGAGAAAAAGTGTTTTCCATGACATCACCATGTGCTAACCAGACGTGGAGTTAGGGTCCAAACTCTTGGTGCATGAAGGAAGTGTGACTGTTCAAGTGCCAAGCTAGAAAAACAAATAGTCGACTGCATTATTGTAGTTGGACTAGAAGGAGGAGTTTTACTGGAAGGTCTGAGCATATCAAACGTCACAATTATTCTTTTGAATCTTGTATTACATTCTGGCCATCCTTTGTAAATATTGCACACCTAAAGAACCAAACGTGTTGGGGTGTGGAGCGTTAGAAATCTCAAAGCAATCCTAACTTTTGTAGCTGTAACACTCCTCTGGAAAAACCTTCTACAAGCTTTTAGAGTCATTGTGGTCAAGGGTCACTATTTAAGCATGGCTACCATTCTCATTTGAATTTCCAAGTCCAGTACTCAACCGTACTCATTTTCCTTTGTGTGTGTCTTCATGTGGTAGTAAATGTTAATTGTTCAATAATAAAATATTTTGAACAGTGAGTTTCTCATAATATAACTGTGCCGTGTAAACACAACAAGCGTCTTTTCGTGTCTTTCTTGTCAACACCAACACAGCGTCTAAGTTGAATTGAAAGTTTATGGTCACAACCTTCTACTCTCCAGGTGAGAGACATGATTCATTATCCACAATTAACTTCTACTCTCCAGGTGAGAGACATGATTCATCATCCACAATTAACTTCTACTCTCCAGGTGAGAGACATGATTCATCATCCACAATTAACTTCTACTCTCCAGATGAGAGACATGATTCATCATCCACAATTAACTTCTACTCTCCAGATGAGAGACATGATTCATCATCCACAATTAACTTCTACTCTCCAGATGAGAGACATGATTCATCATCCACAATTAACTTCTACTCTCCAGATGAGAGACATGATTCATCATCCACAATTAACTTCTACTCTCCAGGCGAGAGACATGATTCATCATCCACAATTAACTTTCACCAACGTTGAGGTGATGCAGCAGATCAATATGTCCGTATGAGTTAGTTAGCTTTCTGTGATCACTAAAAGTAGTTCCTCAGCGTTAGCGCCTATAATGACAATATCGCTATTGAGGTCACAAGATGTAAACGGAGTATTGTTGGCCATCTTAGATGATTACAAATTAGAATGCATAAAAAAATGTGTGTTCTTGTGAATGATTTTTTTTCGTCTTTTGCTGAGCCCGACAAAGTGTTTCCAGTCGCTACTTGCCACATCGTGCTTCACATATTGCAGCTTTACTACCGTGCAGGTTTTCCTATTTTCAAAGCATATTCTACCTATTTTTCAAAGAAGTGTAAACTATTTGTTTCTTACACGTGTTACACTGCAGTATACGTCCAATACTGTGAGTGTTGTACTCGCATCTTAGTTATCATTTTGAAGGTGTTCAAGTCGCCATGTAAAATTGCTAATGCTAATCAGTGGCATGAATAGGACATATCCAATGTAAGTTAGCATCGAGCTAGCGCAGTTTGAAATGTGAAGCCTTACTGTACTTTGGAACGCTTTCTCTCAGGCATACTTTGTTGTTGGCATGGAGGGGCAGTCCGACTTGAGTGCTTGTTTACTCGCCAAGTACTTAAGCCGGTGCCAAGTCTGCAACTGAACTGCCAAGTATGAAAATATTGTACTGTTTGATTCGACATGATCATTACCCGGTATCAGCCAATTTGGTGGCTTGATATAAAAGCAAGAAATGATAAATATATTCAAAAGGTTGGAATGTGATTTGTGTAAGTCTTGGAGTGAAAAGTGTTCCTTCTCCCTTCAGCCTGTGGCGACAAGCAGTGGGGTCCACGCTGCGGTCAGCAGTGCAAGTGCAAGAACGGCGCCCTGTGCGATCCGGGCAAGGGGGCGTGTCAGTGCCCGCCGGGCTACATCGGACGCTACTGCGAGGAAGCCTGTCCCGCCGGCACCTTCGGCAAGAACTGTGTGCAGAAGTGCAAGTGTGGGACGGGAGGAAGGTGCGATAAAGCCAGCGGGGAGTGCTCGTGCCGCGACACTTTCACCGGCACCTTGTAAGAAATATTTTTATATACTCTACTTTTTAACACACCATTTTTATACACTGAATGTTTGTATACGGAATTTTTTTACACTGGATTTTAAAACGCTGACAATTTTTACACTACATTTTTATACGTTGAAATAATTTTTTACACTGATTTTTTATATACTGAATTTTTTAACACTGAATTTTTATATACTGACAATTTTTACACAACATTTTTATAAATTGAAATATTTTTTACACTGATTTTTTTATATACTGAACTTTTTAACACTGAATTTTTTACACAAAATTTTTATACACTGAAATATTTTTACACTGATTTTTTATACACTGAATTTTTTTAAGACTGAATTTTTATACGCTGAATTTTTTTTACAGATTTTTTTATATACTGACAATTTGTACACAAAATTCTTATAGATTGAAATAATTTTTTTACACTGACATTTTTATAATCTTAATTTTTATACACTGATTTTTTTACACTGAATTTGAAAACACTACATTTTTAAACACACATTTTGTTCATTGAGATTGTCAGCATAATTTGATGTCCAAAAAAAAATTCAGTTCACAAAATTCAAACGCAAAAAATTCAGTTATATCAATTTAGTGTTTAATAGAAGCTTTCGTAATTAATACACAAATTAAACTCCATACAGGAAGTCGATCATATCGATTTCCGTCAGCCATTTTTTGGCCAAAATCTTTGTACTTTAGCAAGTGAGTTAAAATGACAGCTGCCAGACATGCGGGCGATGATCAATTGCGAAGGAATGTTGCCTACCCATGTGGGCATGGTGCCAAACTGGGGTTCGCCACAAATGTTCAACATTTATAACCCGGCTCCACAAATTCACATCTTGATCAGAATTGGTACAAATGCAATAACACCCTAAAGTGTTCAATCAGTCAGTAGCTATTTGTGGTGGGCGGAGCCTGGCGGCAAACGCTGCTACTCGCCATCAAACTATCATTACTGATGATCACATGTCTATACTGATGATCACATGTCTATACTGATGATCAGATGTCTATACTGATGATCACATGTCTATACTGATGATCACATGTCTATACTGATGATCACATGTCTATACTGATGATCACATGTCTATACTGATGATCACATGTCTATACTGATGATCACATGTCTATACTGATGATCACATGTCTATACTGATGATCACATGTCTATACTGATGATCAGATGTCTATACTGATGATCACATGTCTATACTGATGAGCAGATGTCTATACTGATGATCACATGTCTATACTGATGATCACATGTCTATACTGATGATCAGATGTC
Source organism: Entelurus aequoreus (assembly GCF_033978785.1). Lineage (NCBI taxonomy): Eukaryota > Metazoa > Chordata > Actinopteri > Syngnathiformes > Syngnathidae > Entelurus > Entelurus aequoreus. The sequence continues at coordinate 74,546,373 of NC_084741.1, read as the reverse complement.
TATACTGATGATCACATGTCTATACTGATGATCACATGTCTATACTGATGATCACATGTCTATACTGATGATCAGATATCTATACTGATGATCAGATATCTATACTGATGATCACATGTCTATACTGATGATCACATGTCTATACTGATGATCAGATGTCTATACTGATGATCAGATGTCTATACTGATGATCAGATGTCTATACTGATGATCACATGTCTATACTGATGATCACATGTCTATACTGATGATCACATGTCTATACTGATGATCACATGTCTATACTGATGATCACATGTCTATACTGATGATCAGATGTCTATACTGATGATCACATGTCTATACTGATGATCACATGTCTATACTGATGATCACATGTCTATACTGATGATCACATGTCTATACTGATGATCAGATGTCTATACTGATGATCACATGTCTATACTGATGATCACATGTCTATACTGATGATCACATGTCTATACTGATGATCAGATGTCTATACTGATGATCACATGTCTATACTGATGATCAGACATCATTACTGATGATCAGATGTCTATACTGATGATCACATGTCTATACTGATGATCAGATGTCTATACTGATGATCACATGTCTATACTGATGATCAGATGTCTATACTGATGATCAGATGTCTATACTGATGATCAGATGTCTATACTGATGATCACATGTCTATACTGATGATCACATGTCTATACTGATGATCAGATGTCTATACTGATGATCAGATGTCTATACTGATGATCAGATGTCTATACTGATGATCACATGTCTATACTGATGATCACATGTCTATACTGATGATCACATGTCTATACTGATGATCAGATGTCTATACTGATGATCACATGTCTATACTGATGATCAGATGTCTATACTGATGATCAGATGTCTATACTGATGATCAGATGTCATTACCAACTGATTCAAAGCTTTCACGTTGGAGTCTGAGCATGACTACACGCTGATGTCGCCCCCCTGTGGTGGAAAAGGATAACTCCATTCCACAAGCTCCTATGGTGGTGGAATGTTTGAGCGTGAGTCAGGAGTTAGGGTTAGTGACGTGACTGGGTTAGGGTTAGTGACGTGACTGGGTTAGGGTTAGGGTTAGTGACGTGACTGCATGCGTCAGTTTAGGGTTAGGGTTAGTGACGTGACTGGGTTAGGGTTAGTGACGTGACTGGGTTAGGGTTAGTGACGTGACTGCATGCGTCAGTTTAGGGTTAGGGTTAGTGACGTGACTGGGTTAGGGTTAAGGTTAGGGTTAGTGCGTCAGGCCTGCTTCTCGCAGCTGTCATCATTTGAATTAGTCGTGTGAGTGAGCATCTTTTAGTTTATTTCCAACACAAAGTCACAATTCTACGTGTACGAAAAAACCCAAAGTTGATTATAAAGTAGAAGAAGATGAAGTTGTATTATATTCTTTGTTGTGTCCTCAGTTGTGAGAAGGTGTGCTCCAGGAAGTGTCCAGCGCGATGTCCCTGTCAGCATGGAGGCATCTGCAGGGGCAAAGGGGTGTGTGCATGTCCTCCTGGATGGACGGTACGCTTCAAATACACTTGCAATCTTTACCATTCCACTTTGCTCCCAATGAGACTAAACTAAATCAATGTTCTTACCCAAATCAAACAGTCCAAGGTCAATTGGAGTCATTAAACTTGGACATCTTTTCCTCTCTGAAGGGTTCCGTCTGCACGGAGTTTTGTCCTGAGGGACGCTACGGAGCCAACTGTGCCCAGGAATGTGTCTGCCACAATGGAGGCAAATGTCACCCTGAGACTGGACACTGCAAATGTGCCAAAGGTTTTACTGGGAACAGGTGTGTAAAGTTGTGTGTACACACTATAATATGTCAACTAAATGTGTACCTAATGTGTAAAGTTGTGTGTACACACTATAATATGTCAACTAAATGTGTACCTAATGTGTAAAGTTGTGTGTACACACTATAATGTCAACTAAATGTGTACCTAATGTGTATAGTTGTGTGTACACACTATAATATGTCAACTAAATGTGTACCTAATGTGTAAAGTTGTGTGTACACACTATAATATGTCAACTAAATGTGTACCTAACGTGTATAGTTGTGTGTACACACTATAATATGTCAACTAAATGTGTACCTAATGTGTATAGTTGTGTGTACACACTATAATATGTCAACTAAATGTGTACCTAATGTGTAAAGTTGTGTGTACACACTATAATGTCAACTAAATGTGTACCTAATGTGTAAAGTTGTGTGTACACACTATAATATGTCAACTAAATGTGTACCTAACGTGTATAGTTGTGTGTACACACTATAATATGTCAACTAAATGTGTACCTAATGTGTAAAGTTGTGTGTACACACTATAATGTCAACTAAATGTGTACCTAATGTGTAAAGTTGTGTGTACACACTATAATATGTCAACTAAATGTGTACCTAATGTGTAAAGTTGTGTGTACACACTATAATATGTCAACTAAATGTGTACCTAATGTGTAAAGTTGTGTGTACACACTATAATATGTCAACTAAATGTGTACCTAATATGTAAAGTTGTGTGTACACACTATAATATGTCAACTAAATGTGTACCTAATGTGTATAGTTGTGTGTACACACTATAATATGTCAACTAAATGTGTACCTAATGTGTAAAGTTGTGTGTACACACTATAATATGTCAACTAAATGTGTACCTAATGTGTAAAGTTGTGTGTACACACTATAATATGTCAACTAAATGTGTACCTAATGTGTAAAGTTGTGTGTACACACTATAATATGTCAACTAAATGTGTACCTAATGTGTAAAGTTGTGTGTACACACTATAATATGTCAACTAAATGTGTACCTAATGTGTATAGTTGTGTGTACACACTATAATATGTCAACTAAATGTGTACCTAATGTGTAAAGTTGTGTGTACACACTATAATATGTCAACTAAATGTGTACCTAATGTGTAAAGTTGTGTGTACACACTATAATATGTCAACTAAATGTGTACCTAATGTGTAAAGTTGTGTGTACACACTATAATATGTCAACTAAATGTGTACCTAATGTGTATAGTTGTGTGTACACACTATAATATGTCAACTAAATGTGTACCTAATGTGTATAGTTGTGTGTACACACTATAATGTCAACTAAATGTGTACCTAATGTGTATAGTTGTGTGTACACACTATAATATGTCAACTAAATGTGTACCTAATGTGTAAAGTTGTGTGTACACACTATAATGTCAACTAAATGTGTACCTAACGTGTATAGTTGTGTGTACACACTATAATATGTCAACTAAATGTGTACCTAATGTGTATAGTTGTGTGTACACACTATAATATGTCAACTAAATGTGTACCTAATGTGTAAAGTTGTGTGTACACACTATAATGTCAACTAAATGTGTACCTAACGTGTATAGTTGTGTGTACACACTATAATATGTCAACTAAATGTGTACCTAATGTGTAAAGTTGTGTGTACACACTATAATGTCAACTAAATGTGTACCTAATGTGTAAAGTTGTGTGTACACACTATAATATGTCAACTAAATGTGTACCTAATGTGTAAAGTTGTGTGTACACACTATAATATGTCAACTAAATGTGTACCTAATATGTAAAGTTGTGTGTACACACTATAATATGTCAACTAAATGTGTACCTAATGTGTATAGTTGTGTGTACACACTATAATATGTCAACTAAATGTGTACCTAATGTGTAAAGTTGTGTGTACACACTATAATATGTCAACTAAATGTGTACCTAATGTGTAAAGTTGTGTGTACACACTATAATATGTCAACTAAATGTGTACCTAATGTGTAAAGTTGTGTGTACACACTATAATATGTCAACTAAATGTGTACCTAATGTGTAAAGTTGTGTGTACACACTATAATATGTCAACTAAATGTGTACCTAATGTGTATAGTTGTGTGTACACACTATAATATGTCAACTAAATGTGTACCTAATGTGTAAAGTTGTGTGTACACACTATAATATGTCAACTAAATGTGTACCTAATGTGTAAAGTTGTGTGTACACACTATAATATGTCAACTAAATGTGTACCTAATGTGTAAAGTTGTGTGTACACACTATAATATGTCAACTAAATGTGTACCTAATGTGTATAGTTGTGTGTACACACTATAATATGTCAACTAAATGTGTACCTAATGTGTATAGTTGTGTGTACACACTATAATGTCAACTAAATGTGTACCTAATGTGTATAGTTGTGTGTACACACTATAATATGTCAACTAAATGTGTACCTAATGTGTAAAGTTGTGTGTACACACTATAATGTCAACTAAATGTGTACCTAACGTGTATAGTTGTGTGTACACACTATAATATGTCAACTAAATGTGTACCTAATGTGTATAGTTGTGTGTACACACTATAATATGTCAACTAAATGTGTACCTAATGTGTAAAGTTGTGTGTACACACTATAATGTCAACTAAATGTGTACCTAACGTGTATAGTTGTGTGTACACACTATAACATGTCAACTAAATGTGTACCTAATGTGTAAAGTTGTGTGTACACACTATAATGTCAACTAAATGTGTACCTAATGTGTAAAGTTGTGTGTACACACTATAATATGTCAACTAAATGTGTACCTAATGTGTAAAGTTGTGTGTACACACTATAATATGTCAACTAAATGTGTACCTAATGTGTAAAGTTGTGTGTACACACTATAATATGTCAACTAAATGTGTACCTAATGTGTAAAGTTGTGTGTACACACTATAATATGTCAACTAAATGTGTACCTAATGTGTATAGTTGTGTGTACACACTATAATATGTCAACTAAATGTGTACCTAATGTGTAAAGTTGTGTGTACACACTATAATATGTCAACTAAATGTGTACCTAATGTGTAAAGTTGTGTGTACACACTATAATATGTCAACTAAATGTGTACCTAATGTGTAAAGTTGTGTGTACACACTATAATATGTCAACTAAATGTGTACCTAATGTGTAAAGTTGTGTGTACACACTATAATATGTCAACTAAATGTGTACCTAATGTGTATAGTTGTGTGTACACACTATAATATGTCAACTAAATGTGTACCTAATGTGTAAAGTTGTGTGTACACACTATAATATGTCAACTAAATGTGTACCTAATGTGTAAAGTTGTGTGTACACACTATAATATGTCAACTAAATGTGTACCTAATGTGTAAAGTTGTGTGTACACACTATAATATGTCAACTAAATGTGTACCTAATGTGTATAGTTGTGTGTACACACTATAATATGTCAACTAAATGTGTACCTAATGTGTAAAGTTGTGTGTACACACTATAATATGTCAACTAAATGTGTACCTAATGTGTAAAGTTGTGTGTACACACTATAATATGTCAACTAAATGTGTACCTAATGTGTATAGTTGTGTGTACACACTATAATATGTCAACTAAATGTGTACCTAATGTGTAAAGTTGTGTGTACACACTATAATATGTCAACTAAATGTGTACCTAATGTGTAAAGTTGTGTGTACACACTATAATGTCAACTAAATGTGTACCTAATGTGTAAAGTTGTGTGTACACACTATAATATGTCAACTAAATGTGTACCTAATGTGTAAAGTTGTGTGTACACACTATAATATGTCAACTAAATGTGTACCTAATGTGTAAAGTTGTGTGTACACACTATAATATGTCAACTAAATGTGTACCTAACGTGTATAGTTGTGTGTACACACTATAATATGTCAACTAAATGTGTACCTAATGTGTATAGTTGTGTGTACACACTATAATATGTCAACTAAATGTGTACCTAATGTGTAAAGTTGTGTGTACACACTATAATGTCAACTAAATGTGTACCTAACGTGTATAGTTGTGTGTACACACTATAATATGTCAACTAAATGTGTACCTAATGTGTAAAGTTGTGTGTACACACTATAATGTCAACTAAATGTGTACCTAATGTGTAAAGTTGTGTGTACACACTATAATATGTCAACTAAATGTGTACCTAATGTGTAAAGTTGTGTGTACACACTATAATATGTCAACTAAATGTGTACCTAATGTGTAAAGTTGTGTGTACACACTATAATATGTCAACTAAATGTGTACCTAATATGTAAAGTTGTGTGTACACACTATAATATGTCAACTAAATGTGTACCTAATGTGTATAGTTGTGTGTACACACTATAATATGTCAACTAAATGTGTACCTAATGTGTAAAGTTGTGTGTACACACTATAATATGTCAACTAAATGTGTACCTAATGTGTAAAGTTGTGTGTACACACTATAATATGTCAACTAAATGTGTACCTAATGTGTAAAGTTGTGTGTACACACTATAATATGTCAACTAAATGTGTACCTAATGTGTAAAGTTGTGTGTACACACTATAATATGTCAACTAAATGTGTACCTAATGTGTATAGTTGTGTGTACACACTATAATATGTCAACTAAATGTGTACCTAATGTGTAAAGTTGTGTGTACACACTATAATATGTCAACTAAATGTGTACCTAATGTGTAAAGTTGTGTGTACACACTATAATATGTCAACTAAATGTGTACCTAATGTGTAAAGTTGTGTGTACACACTATAATATGTCAACTAAATGTGTACCTAATGTGTATAGTTGTGTGTACACACTATAATATGTCAACTAAATGTGTACCTAATGTGTATAGTTGTGTGTACACACTATAATGTCAACTAAATGTGTACCTAATGTGTATAGTTGTGTGTACACACTATAATATGTCAACTAAATGTGTACCTAATGTGTAAAGTTGTGTGTACACACTATAATGTCAACTAAATGTGTACCTAACGTGTATAGTTGTGTGTACACACTATAATATGTCAACTAAATGTGTACCTAATGTGTATAGTTGTGTGTACACACTATAATATGTCAACTAAATGTGTACCTAATGTGTAAAGTTGTGTGTACACACTATAATGTCAACTAAATGTGTACCTAACGTGTATAGTTGTGTGTACACACTATAATATGTCAACTAAATGTGTACCTAATGTGTAAAGTTGTGTGTACACACTATAATGTCAACTAAATGTGTACCTAATGTGTAAAGTTGTGTGTACACACTATAATATGTCAACTAAATGTGTACCTAATGTGTAAAGTTGTGTGTACACACTATAATATGTCAACTAAATGTGTACCTAATGTGTAAAGTTGTGTGTACACACTATAATATGTCAACTAAATGTGTACCTAATGTGTAAAGTTGTGTGTACACACTATAATATGTCAACTAAATGTGTACCTAATGTGTATAGTTGTGTGTACACACTATAATATGTCAACTAAATGTGTACCTAATGTGTAAAGTTGTGTGTACACACTATAATATGTCAACTAAATGTGTACCTAATGTGTAAAGTTGTGTGTACACACTATAATATGTCAACTAAATGTGTACCTAATGTGTAAAGTTGTGTGTACACACTATAATATGTCAACTAAATGTGTACCTAATGTGTAAAGTTGTGTGTACACACTATAATATGTCAACTAAATGTGTACCTAATGTGTATAGTTGTGTGTACACACTATAATATGTCAACTAAATGTGTACCTAATGTGTAAAGTTGTGTGTACACACTATAATATGTCAACTAAATGTGTACCTAATGTGTAAAGTTGTGTGTACACACTATAATATGTCAACTAAATGTGTACCTAATGTGTAAAGTTGTGTGTACACACTATAATATGTCAACTAAATGTGTACCTAATGTGTATAGTTGTGTGTACACACTATAATATGTCAACTAAATGTGTACCTAATGTGTAAAGTTGTGTGTACACACTATAATATGTCAACTAAATGTGTACCTAATGTGTAAAGTTGTGTGTACACACTATAATGTCAACTAAATGTGTACCTAATGTGTAAAGTTGTGTGTACACACTATAATGTCAACTAAATGTGTACCTAATGTGTAAAGTTGTGTGTACACACTATAATATGTCAACTAAATGTGTACCTAATGTGTAAAGTTGTGTGTACACACTATAATGTCAACTAAATGTGTACCTAATGTGTAAAGTTGTGTGTACACACTATAATATGTCAACTAAATGTGTACCTAATGTGTAAAGTTGTGTGTACACACTATAATATGTCAACTAAATGTGTACCTAATGTGTATAGTTGTGTGTACACACTATAATATGTCAACTAAATGTGTACCTAATGTGTAAAGTTGTGTGTACACACTATAATATGTCAACTAAATGTGTACCTAATGTGTAAAGTTGTGTGTACACACTATAATATGTCAACTAAATGTGTACCTAATGTGTAAAGTTGTGTGTACACACTATAATATGTCAACTAAATGTGTACCTAATGTGTAAAGTTGTGTGTACACACTATAATATGTCAACTAAATGTGTACCTAATGTGTAAAGTTGTGTGTACACACTATAATATGTCAACTAAATGTGTACCTAATGTGTAAAGTTGTGTGTACACACTATAATATGTCAACTAAATGTGTACCTAATGTGTATAGTTGTGTGTACACACTATAATATGTCAACTAAATGTGTACCTAATGTGTAAAGTTGTGTGTACACACTATAATATGTCAACTAAATGTGTACCTAATGTGTAAAGTTGTGTGTACACACTATAATATGTCAACTAAATGTGTACCTAATGTGTATAGTTGTGTGTACACACTATAATATGTCAACTAAATGTGTACCTAATGTGTATAGTTGTGTGTACACACTATAATATGTCAACTAAATGTGTACCTAAAGTGTATAGTTGTGTGTACACACTATAATGTCAACTAAATGTGTACCTAATGTGTATAGTTGTGTGTACACACTATAACAGGGGTCACCAACCTTTTTGAAAGCAAGGGCTACTTCTTGGGTAGTGATTAATGTGAAGGGCTACCAGTTAGATACACACTTAAATAAATTGCCAGAAGTAGCCAATTTGCTCAATTCCCCTTTAACTCTGTTATTATTAATAATTAATGATATTTATCTTTGTGGAAACACTGATCATCTTAATGATTTCTCACAATAAATATATATAGAAACAAATAAATATCAATATGCAACACTTTATTTTTATATTTTCTCTAAGTGCACATTTTTCAAATTGAACATTTTCAAATGATCACTTCTAAGACAGTCTTGTGAAATCACAATATTCCATTTTAACTAGCTAGCCACTAACATTTTTTAACAAATCATGAATTACTTTGCACCATGTTTGTACAAATAATAACTCATGTAAAATACAAAAGTCAACTCTCAAATTTTTAAATGATGTCACACTTTGAACTGGACACCAAATCTGTTATCTGTTTCTTTGTCAGTTAGTGGGAAGCCTGGCATTGCATGCTGTTAACTAGTGTGTTGTACTCTGGTGTGTAACTTGACACTGCAACTCTGAGTGAGTCTTGCAGATGTGCATCAGTGAGGCGTGTTCTGTGTTTGTTCTTGATGAAGTTCATGTCAGAAAAGGCTGATTCACAAAGATAAGATTTTTCCTCATTGTTTGCGGAACCTTCTTAATCTTTTGGACATATTTTCACAGCAATCTGGCCTTAAGCTTAATTATGATAAATGTAAAATGTTAAGGATCGGAAATCTAAAGGGAACGTCCTTTCGAATGGAATGCAAAGTGCCTGTTTTGTGGACAGATGGACCAGTTAACATACTTGGTGTTGTTGTCCCAGAAAATCTGGAAGATCTAGGCTCAGTAAATTATGATAATCGACTAAGAAAGCTGGACAAAAGTATGCAATTATGGAAAGGGAAATCCCTAACCTTGTATGGTAAAATGTCTATTGCCAACTTGTTAATTATTCCTCAATTTATTTATTAGTTTTTGTCATTACCAGCTCCATCACAAAACTTTTTTAAGATTTATGAGCGGAGGGTCTTCGATTTTGTCTGGAACGGCAAACCAGAAAAGATTAAAAGAAAGGTTTTGTACAAAGAGTATGAATATGGGGGCCTGAAACTTCTCAACCTTGAAGCTATGTGTCTGTCTTTAAAAGCATCAATTGTTCCAAAGATGTATTTAAACATTGAGTGGTACACAAATGTCCTGTTGGACAAAAAACATGTACTGTATCAAAAGAAATTGTATCCTTTTTTACAAGTGATCCCCTCCCAGAGAGTCTGCTGGGAAACATAAAGGAAACAATCCACTCATAGTGGTGTTTTCAATTTGATGTGCCAGAAAAAAGAGAGGATATTTTGCAGCAGTTAATATGGATGAACTCTAATATTGTAATAGATGGAAAGCCTTTCTTTTGGAAAAATATGTTTGAAAGAGGAATCATTTTTGTCAATGATATTATCAATGAGAATGGTAAAATGATGAAGTATGATGAATTTAGAGCTATGTATGGTGATGCTTGCTCAAGCTTTTCATTTTATCAACTAACTGGAGTCATTGGGAAAAGATGGAAACAAATAATTAATTATGGAACTACTAAATTATTAGTTTGTAAACCTCTAATAAGAAATTCTAGTTGGCAAAAAGGAACTAAAATAAATAGAAAAATATATAATTTTTATTTAATAAAGAAATCTTTGAAGGCTGCCTCATACAACACAAATGGAAAATGGGAGGACTTTTTTGACTGCCCGTTGCCATGGGATGCCATATTCAAACTAATCTATAAAACCACTATCGATGTGCAAAATCGTTATTTTCAAATTAAAATTATTTATAACTTCTTACCCACAGGGAAAATGTTAAAATTATGGAATATGACAGTCAGATGATTGCCCATTTTGTTGTCAGGAGCCTGAATCCACCCTGCATTTGTTTTGGTATTGTCATATTGTGTCTTTGTTTTGGGTGGAAGTTGAAAAAATGTGTTTAAGGATTGGTTTGTTTATGAAGCTTAATGTGGTTTCTGTTATTTTAGGAGAGTTCATTGACAATCATGATTTAGTCCATTTAATTATAGTACTCAGTAAAAGGTTTATTTTTAAGGCCAAAAACAGATATTCACTTAGTATTACTCTCTTTAAAACATTTATTCAGTATTTTCTAACTTTAGAAAGTTACATGGTTGAAAACGATAATGATGCCAAAAAACATTAAAAAAAAGATGAGAAGTCCTCAAAGGCTTATTTTGAAAGTATAATTATGTTTATAGATGATATGATATCTGTTGTTGTGTTCCCTCATTTGAGTGACCTGGACATAATCTGGACTGTACATAAATGCTTATTTTGAAAATGTAATTTTGTTTATAAATTATATGCAATCTGTTGTGTTCCCTAATTTGTTTCTGTGTACATGAATGAAGTTGTGTGTTGCTGAGTCCCACTTGGACATTATCTGGACTGGGCCTGCTTTAAAAAACCCTTTAAACAAATCTAATTTCATTGACAACCTGGTCTGTTGAAGATAAGGGACTGTGTCCCTTGCAGATGTGTTGTCTATGTTGTGTTCAGGGACTGTGTCCCTTGTAGATGTGTTGTCTATGTTGTGTTCAGGGACTGTGTCCCTTGCAGATGTGTTGTCTATGTTGTGTTCAGGGACTGTGTCCCTTGTAGATGTGTTGTCTATGTTGTGTTCAGGGACTGTGTCCCTTGCAGATGTGTTGTCTATGTTGTGTTCAGGGACTGTGTCCCTTGTAGATGTGTTGTCTATGTTGTGTTCAGGGACTGTGTCCCTTGTAGATGTGTTGTCTATGTTGTGTTCAGGGACTGTGGCCCTTGCAGATGTGTTGTCTATGTTGTGGGAACCAGAATATTGGTAGCAGAAAGAAATAACCCCTTTTGTGTGAGTGGGTGTGGATGAGTGTGCATGGGGGAGGTTGTTTGGGTTGATGCACTGATTGAAAGTGTATATTGTGTTTTTTCTATGTAGATTTAATTTATTTTATTTTATTTTTTTTATTTTTATTTTTTATTTTTTTATTTTTTATTTTTTTTTTATTTATTTTTTTTTTTTAGAACAGGCCCGCGGGCGACTCATCTGGTCCTTACGGGCGACCTGGTGCCCGCAGGCACCACGTTTGTGACCCCTGCACTATAATATGTCAACTAAATGTGTACCTGATTGATTGAGACTTTTGGTGTTAAATGATCTAAAAAAGCTAGCATGTGTCAAGTAGCAAAATATATTACTCTGAGGTGTGTACCTGAATCATTTCTTCTAAATGCTAGCATGCATACCAAATATATTTCTCTGAGGTGTGTACCTGAATCATTTCTTCTAAATGCTAGCATGCATACCAAATTATAACGGAGGCCTACAAAAGTACATTTTTAAAAATGCTAGCATATTAATGTTGGTATACTAACAGATGTCAGGTGACAAAATATTTGACGCTGAGATGCATACCTTCAAAATGATCAAAAAGTTAGCATGCTAATATATTAGCATGCTAATGATTGTGCCCACAAGTTATTAAAAAATGATCTAGTTTCTCTTTGTACACCCCTGATATAAACATTGATTGTACAATGAAATCATAACACTGTATTGAATATAAATCATTGAATAATCCCAGAGGGGAAATTCAGATTTTCAGCACTAAATTGATAATATAAAACATTGAAAAATACGATGTAAAAAATAAAGATTATGTGATTTCTGTTTTGCTAAATTTGCGCATGAAAAAAATAGATACATTGAGAAAAAGAAAAAAAAAGTTTTGCAACATTGCAAAGTGCTGGGTGTTGTTGACACTTCATACAAAAAGGTCATAAACATTATGTCAACAATGTATTGCATCTCTCATGATACAGTACCAATACTGTATTGCATCTCTCATGATACAGTACCAATACGGTATTGCATCTCTCATGATACAGTACCAATACGGTATTGCATCTCTCATGATACAGTACCAATACTGTATTGCATCTCTCATGATACAGTACCAATACGCTAACATTTGATATCCATGCTGTCTGCTCAAAATGTATCATATTTGATTCAAAATGATCGTGTATTAGATGATTGCTATGTTTGTGACTGGTACACCTCAGGTGCAGCGAGGAGTGTGCGGTGGGCAGGTACGGCCAGGACTGCCAGGGCGTGTGCGACTGTGCTAACGGCGCTCGCTGCTACAACATCGACGGAGGCTGCCTGTGCGAGCCCGGCTTCAGCGGCCCCAACTGCCAGGACAGGATGTGCACTCACGGCAAATACGGCATGCACTGTGAGCGCACCTGTCTCTGCCAGGACCAGCACACACTCAGGTGAGGGCCAAGTGGGCGGGGCTTCATCGGACACACTACTACTACACTACTGTATTTAATGTTGTCATTATGGTGGTACTTAATGAATACTTAGGTCTACTACACTACTGTATTTAATGTTGTCATGATGGTGGTACTTAATGAATACTTAGGTCTACTACACTACTGTATTTAATGTTGTCATGATGGTGGTACTTAATGAATACTTAGGTCTACTACACTACTGTATTTAATGTCATTATGGTGGTACTTAATGAATACTTAGGTCTACTACACTACTGTATTTAATGTTGTCATTATGGTGGTACTTAATGAATACTTAGGTCTACTACACTACTGTATTTAATGTTGTCATGATGGTGGTACTTAATGAATACTTAGGTCTACTACACTACTGTATTTAATGTCATTATGGTGGTACTTAATGAATACTTAGGTCTACTACACTACTGTATTTAATGTTGTCATTATGGTGGTACTTAATGAATACTTAGGTCTACTACACTACTGTATTTAATGTTGTCATTATGGTGGTACTTAATGAATACTTAGGTCTACTACACTACTGTATTTAATGTTGTCATTATGGTGGTACTTAATGAATACTTAGGTCTACTACACTACAGTATTTAATGTTGTCATTATGGTGGTACTTAATGAATACTTAGGTCTACTACACTACTGTATTTAATGTTGTCATTATGGTGGTACTTAATGAATACTTAGGTCTACTACACTACTGTATTTAATGTTGTCATTATGGTGGTACTTAATGAATACTTAGGTCTACTACACTACTGTATTTAATGTTGTCATGATGGTGGTACTTAATGAATACTTAGGTCTACTACACTACTGTATTTAATATTAATAAGCCTAGTGGTTAGAGTGTCCCCCCTGAGGGGGTATGTGGTGAGTTCAAAGTCATACCAAAGACTGTAAAAATGAGCTCCCTGCTTGGCACTCAGCATCAAGGCTTGGAATTGGGGGTTAAATCACCAAAATGACTCACTGCTCCCCTCACCTCCCAGCGGGTAAACAAGGGAATGTGTCAAATGCAGAGGTTGATTTCACCACACCTGTGTGTGTGTGTGTGTGTGTGTGTGTGTGTGTGTGTGTGTGTGTGTGTGTGTGTGTGTGTGTGTGTGTGTGTGTGTGTGTGTGTGTGTGTGTGTGTGTGTGTGTGTGTGTGTGTGTGTGTGTGTGTGTGTGTGTGTGTGTGTCTGTGTGTGTGTGTTTGTGTTTTAATTTTACATGACACCATTGTGCTGTACATCAACATGGAGGTCAAATGAGACATAAGATATCAACATGGAGGTCAAATGAGACATAAGACATTAACATGGAGGTCAAATGAGACATAATAAGATATCAACATGGAGGTCAAATGAGACATAAGACATCAACATGGAGGTCAAATGAGACATAAGACATTAACATGGAGGTCAAATGAGACATAAGACATTAACATGGAGGTCAAATGAGACATAATAAGATATCAACATGGAGGTCAAATGAGACATAAGACATCAACATGGAGGTCAAATGAGACATAATAAGATATCAACATGGAGGTCAAATGAGACATAAGACATTAACATGGAGGTCAAATGAGACATAATAAGATATAAACATAGAGGTCAAATGAGACATACTGCAACAACATGGAAGTCAAATGAGACATAAGACATCAACATGGAGGTCAAATGAGACATAAGATATCAACATGGAGGTCAAATGTGACATAAGACATCAACATGGAGGTCAAATGAGACATAAGACATCAACATGGAGGTCAAATGAGACATAAGACATCAACACGGAGGTCAAATGTGACATAAGACATCAACAATGAGACATAAGACATCAACATGGAGGTCAAATGAGACATAAGAAATCAACACGTAGGTCAAATGAGACATAAGACATAAACATGTAGGTCAAATGAGACATAAGATATCAACACGGAGGTCAAATGTGACATAAGACATCAACACGGAGGTCAAATGAGACATAAGACATCAACATGGAGGTCAAATGAGACATAAGATATCAACATGGAGGTCAAATGAGACATAAGACATCAACACGGAGGTCAAATGAGACATAAGACATCAACATGGAGGTCAAATGAGACATAAGATATCAACATGGAGGTCAAATGAGACATAAGACATCAACACGGAGGTCAAATGTGACATAAGACATCAACACGGAGGTCAAATGAGACATAAGACATCAACATGGAGGTCAAATGAGACATAAGATATCAACATGGAGGTCAAATGAGACATAAGACATCAACACGGAGGTCAAATGAGACATAAGACATCAACATGGAGGTCAAATGAGACATAATATCTTATTTGACCTCAACACGGAGGTCAAATGAGACACAAAACATCAACACGGAGGTCAAATGAGACATAAGACATCAACACGGAGGTCAAATGAGACATACGGCATCAATACGGAGGTCAAATGAGAAATAAGACATCAGCACGTAGGTCAAATGAGACATAAGGCATCAACATGGAGGTTAAATGAGAAATAAGACATCAACACGTAGGTCAAATGAGATATAACAAATCGACATGGAGGTCAAATGAGATATAACAAATCGACATGGAGGTCAAATGAGACATTAGATATAAACACGGAGGTGAAATGAGACATAAGATATCAACATGGAGGTCAAATGAGACATAAGACATGAAGATGGAGGTGAAATGAGACATAAGATATCAACATGAAGGTCAAATGAGATATAAGACATGAAGATGGAGGTGAAATGAGACATAAGACATGAAGATGGAGGTGAAATGAGACATGAGACATGAAGATGGAGGTGACATGAGACATAAGACATGAGGATGGAGGTGAAATGAGACATAAGACATGAAGATGGAGGTGAAATGAGACATAAGACATGAAGATGGAGGTGACATGAGACATAAGACATGAAGATGGAGGTGAAATGAGACATAAGACATGAAGATGGAGGTGAAATGAGACATAAGACATGAAGATGGAGGTGAAATGAGACATAAGACATGAAGGTGAGGTGAAATGAGACATAAGACATGAAGATGGAGGTGAAATGAGACATAAGACATGAAGATGGAGGTGAAATGAGACATAAGACATGAAGATGGAGGTGAAATGAGACATAAGACATGAAGGTGGAGGTGAAATGAGACATAAGTTATCAACTTGGCTGTTGTCTTTCAGCTGCCACCCGATGAAAGGCGAGTGCACGTGCCAAGCAGGCTGGGCGGGGCTATACTGCAACGAAACCTGCGCCCACGGTTTCTATGGCAACGGCTGCCAAGAGCCTTGCCTGTGTGTCAATGGCGGCGGTGTGCGATGGCGCCAGCGGACGATGCCAGTGTACACCTGGATATATGGTATCATTATTCATACATTGAATAACAATGCCAGAGTACACCTGGATATATGGTATCATTATTTCATACATTGAATAACAATGCCAGAGTACACCTGGATATATGGTATCATTATTTTCATACATTGAATAACAATGCCAGAGTACACCTGGATATATGGTATCATTATTTCATACATTGAATAACAATGCCAGAGTACACCTGGATATATGGTATCATTATTTCATACATTGAATAACAATGCCAGAGTACACCTGGATATACGGTATCATATTTCATACATGAATAACAATGCCAGAGTACACCTGGATATATGGTATCATTATTTCATACATTGAATAACAATGCCAGAGTACACCTGGATATACAGTGATGATGATGTCATTATTTCATACATTAAATAACAATGCCAGAGTACACCTGGATATACAGTGATGATGATGTCATTATTTCATACAATGAATAACAATGCCAGAGTACACCTGGATATATGGTATCATTATTTCATACATTGAATAACAATGCAGAGTACACCTGGATATATGGTATCATTATTTCATACATTGAATAACAATGCCAGAGTACACCTGGATATATGGTATCATTATTTCATACATTGAATAACAATGCCAGAGTACACCTGGATATACGGTATCATTATTTCATACATTGAATAACAATGCCAGAGTACACCTGGGATATATGGTATCATTATTTCATACATTGAATAACAATGCCAGAGTACACCTGGATATATGGTATCATTATTTCATACATTGAATAACAATGCCAGAGTACACCTGGATATATGGTATCATTATTTCATACATTGAATAACAATGCCAGAGTACACCTGGATATACGGTATCATTATTCATACATTGAATAACAATGCCAGAGTACACCTGGATATATGGTATCATTATTTCATACATTGATAACAATGCCAGTGTACACCTGGATATATGGTATCATTATTTCATACATTGAATAACAATGCCAGAGTACACCTGGATATATGGTATCATTATTTCATACATTGAATAACAATGCAGAGTACACCTGGATATACAGTGATGATGATGTCATTATTTCATACATTGAATAACAATGCCAGTGTACACCTGGATATATGGTATCATTATTTCATACATTGAATAACAATGTCAGTGTACACCTGGATATACAGTGATGATGATGTCATTATTTCATACATTGAATAACAATGCCAGTGTACACCTGGATATATGGTATCATTATTTCATACATTGAATAACAATGCCAGAGTACACCTGGATATATGGTATCATTATTTCATACATTGAATAACAATGCCAGTGTACACCTGGATATATGTATCATTATTTCATACATTGAATAACAATGCCAGAGTACACCTGGATATATGGTATCATTATTTCATACATTGAATAACAATGCCAGAGTACACCTGGATATACAGTGATGATGATGTCATTATTTCATACATTGAATAACAATGCCAGTGTACACCTGGATATATGGTATCATTATTCATACATTGAATAACAATGTCAGTGTACACCTGGATATACAGTGATGATGATGTCATTATTTCATACATTGAATAACAATGCCAGTGTACACCTGGATATACAGTGATGATGATGTCATTATTTCATACATTGAATAACAATGCCAGAGTACACCTGGATATACGGTGATGATGATGTCATTTTTTCATACATTGAATAATTTATTGAAAAAAACAAACACAACTTGATTAAATGATATTTAATGAAAATATGACTACTTATTCTTAGTTTAAAGAACATGTTGTCCTTGTTTCAAGGGAAATAAATAATTATTTTTCATTTTTTAAATTCCAACATATCTGTAAAGTTGTCCATTGTGTGTCAAATAAAACATATCCACTATTTAGAATGATATTTGACTATGTAACTCATTTATTGACCATTGATTTAAATGTGGAATGTTTTTGTTATTGAGGTCATTATTATAGTTCACAAAGGACAATTATTATAGTTCACAATGGACAATTATTATAGTTCACAATGGACAATTATTATAGTTCACAATGGACAATTATTATAGTTCACAATGGACAATTATTATAGTTCACAATGGACAATTATTATAGTTCACAATGGACAATTATTATAGTTCACAATGGACAATTATTATAGTTCACAATGGACAATTATTATAGTTCACAATGGACAATTATTATAGTTCACAATGGACAATTATTATAGTTCACAATGGACAATTATTATAGTTCACAATGGACAATTATTATAGTTCACAATGGACAATTATTATAGTTCACAATGGACAATTATTATAGTTCACAATGGACGGTATAGCTCGGTTGGTAGAGCGGCCGTGCCAGCAACTTGAGGGTTGCAGGTTCGATCCCCGCTTCCGCCATCCTAGTCACTGCCGTTGTGTCCTTGGGCAAGACACTTTACCCACCTGCTCCCAGTGCCACCCACACTGCTTTAAATGTAACTTAGATATTGGGTTTCACTATGTAAAGCGCTTTGAGTCACTTGAGAAAAAGCGCTATATAAATATAATTCACTTAACTTCAATTATTATAGTTCACAATGGACAATTATTATAGTTCACAATGGACAATTATTATAGATCACAATGGACAATTATTATAGTTCACAATGGACAATTATTATAGATCACAATGGACAATTATTATAGTTCACAATGGACAATTATTATAGATCACAATGGACAATTATTATAGTTCACAATGGACAATTATTATAGTTCACAATGGACAATTATTATAGATCACAATGGACAATTATTATAGTTCACAATGGACAATTATTATAGATCACAATGGACAATTATTATAGTTCACAATGGACAATTATTATAGTTCACAATGGACAATTATTATAGTTCACAATGGACAATTATTATAGTTCACAATGGACAATTATTAGAGTTCACAATGGACAATTATTATAGTTCACAATGGACAATTATTATAGTTCACAATGGACAATTATTATAGTTCACAATGGACAATTATTATAGATCACAATGGACAATTATTATAGTTCACAATGGACAATTATTATAGTTCACAATGGACGGTATAGCTCGGTTGGTAGAGCGGCCGTGCCAGCAACTTGAGGGTTGCAGGTTCGATCCCCGCTTCCGCCATCCTAGTCACTGCCGTTGTGTCCTTGGGCAAGACACTTTACCCACCTGCTCCCAGTGCCACCCACACTGCTTTAAATGTAACTTAGATATTGGCTTTCACTATGTAAAGCGCTTTGAGTCACTTGAGAAAAAGCGCTATATAAATATAATTCACTTAACTTCAATTATTATAGTTCACAATGGACAATTATTATAGTTCACAATGGACAATTATTATAGATCACAATGGACAATTATTATAGTTCACAATGGACAATTATTATAGATCACAATGGACAATTATTATAGTTCACAATGGACAATTATTATAGATCACAATGGACAATTATTATAGTTCACAATGGACAATTATTATAGTTCACAATGGACAATTATTATAGTTCACAATGGACAATTATTATAGTTCACAATGGACAATTATTATAGATCACAATGGACAATTATTATAGTTCACAATGGACAATTATTATAGATCACAATGGACAATTATTATAGTTCACAATGGACAATTATTATAGTTCACAATGGACAATTATTATAGTTCACAATGGACAATTATTATAGTTCACAATGGACAATTATTAGAGTTCACAATGGACAATTATTATAGTTCACAATGGACAATTATTATAGTTCACAATGGACAATTATTATAGATCACAATGGACAATTATTATAGTTCACAATGGACAATTATTATAGTTCACAATGGACAATTATTATAGATCACAATGGACAATTATTATAGTTCACAATGGACAATTATTATAGATCACAATGGACAATTATTATAGTTCACAATGGACAATTATTATAGTTCACAATGGACAATTATTATAGTTCACAATGGACAATTATTATAGTTCACAATGGACAATTATTAGAGTTCACAATGGACAATTATTATAGTTCACAATGGACAATTATTATAGTTCACAATGGACAATTATTATAGATCACAATGGACAATTATTATAGTTCACAATGGACAATTATTATAGATCACAATGGACAATTATTATAGTTCACAATGGACAATTATTAGAGTTCACAATGGACAATTATTATAGTTCACAATGCACAATTATTATAGTTCACAATGGACAATTATTATAGTTCACAATGGACAATTATTAGAGTTCACAATGGACAATTATTATAGTTCACAATGGACAATTATTATAGTTCACAATGGACAATTATTAGAGTTCACAATGGACAATTATTAGAGTTCACAATGGACAATTATTATAGTTCACAATGGACAATTATTATAGTTCACAATGGACAATTATTAGAGTTCACAATGGACAATTATTATAGTTCACAATGGACAATTATTAGAGTTCACAATGGACAATTATTATAGTTCACAATGGACAATTATTATAGTTCACAATGGACAATTATTATAGTTCACAATGGACAATTATTAGAGTTCACAATGGACAATTATTATAGTTCACAATGGACAATTATTATAGTTCACAATGGACAATTATTATAGATCACAATGGACAATTATTATAGTTCACAATGGACAATTATTATAGATCACAATGGACAATTATTATAGTTCACAATGGACAATTATTAGAGTTCACAATGGACAATTATTATAGTTCACAATGCACAATTATTATAGTTCACAATGGACAATTATTATAGTTCACAATGGACAATTATTATAGTTCACAATGGACAATTATTAGAGTTCACAATGGACAATTATTATAGTTCACAATGGACAATTATTAGAGTTCACAATGGACAATTATTATAGTTCACAATGGACAATTATTATAGTTCACAATGGACAATTATTATAGTTCACAATGGACAATTATTAGAGTTCACAATGGACAATTATTATAGTTCACAATGGACAATTATTATAGTTCACAATGGACAATTATTATAGATCACAATGGACAATTATTATAGTTCACAATGGACAATTATTATAGATCACAATGGACAATTATTATAGTTCACAATGGACAATTATTAGAGTTCACAATGGACAATTATTATAGTTCACAATGCACAATTATTATAGTTCACAATGGACAATTATTATAGTTCACAATGGACAATTATTAGAGTTCACAATGGACAATTATTATAGTTCACAATGGACAATTATTATAGTTCACAATGGACAATTATTAGAGTTCACAATGGACAATTATTATAGTTCACAATGCACAATTATTATAGTTCACAATGGACAATTATTATAGTTCACAATGGACAATTATTAGAGTTCACAATGGACAATTATTATAGTTCACAATGCACAATTATTATAGTTCACAATGGACAATTATTATAGTTCACAATGGACAATTATTATAGTTCACAATGCACAATTATTATAGTTCACAATGGACAATTATTATAGTTCACAATGCACAATTATTATAGTTCACAATGGACAATTATTATAGTTCACAATGGACAATTGGGGGGATTGTTTGTCATATAAAAGAGTTTCTATATATACTAAATAGATTTTCACTGTTGGCACCTCATTCAAATGTGAAATAACACTTAAGTGAATGAATGAATTGTGTACATGTATGTAGATAGTGTACATGTATGTAGATAGTGTACAAGTATGTAGATAGTGTACATGTATGTAGATAGTGTACGTGTATGTAGATAGTGTACATGTATGTAGATAGTGTACGTGTATGTAGACAGTGTACATGTATGTAGATAGTGTACAAGTATGTAGATAGTGTACATGTATGTAGATAGTGTACATGTATGTAGATAGTGTACGTGTATGTAGATAGTGTACATGTATGTAGATAGTGTACAAGTATGTAGATAGTGTACATGTATGTAGATAGTGTACATGTATGTAGATAGTGTACGTGTATGTAGATAGTGTACATGTATGTAGATAGTGTACATGAATGTAGATAGTGTACAAGTATGTAGATAGTGTACAAGTATGTAGATAGTGTACATGTATGTAGATAGTGTACATGTATGTAGACAGTGTACATGTATGTAGATAGTGTACATGAATGTAGATAGTGTACGTGTATGTAGATAGTGTACATGTATGTAGATAGTGTACATGTATGTAGATAGTGTACAAGTATGTAGATAGTGTACATGTATGTAGATAGTGTACATGTATGTAGACAGTGTACATGTATGTAGATAGTGTACATGTATGTAGATAGTGTACATGTATGTAGATAGTGTACATGTATGTAGACAGTGTACATGTATGTAGATAGTGTACATGTATGTAGATAGTGTACATGTATGTAGATAGTGTACATGTATGTAGACAGTGTACAAGTATGTAGATAGTGTACATGTATGTAGATAGTGTACATGTATGTAGATAGTGTACATGTATGTAGATAGTGTACATGTATGTAGATAGTGTACAAGTATGTAGATAGTGTACATGTATGTAGATAGTGTACATGTATGTAGATAGTGTACATGTATGTAGATAGTGTACATGTATGTAGATAGTGTACATGTATGTAGATAGTGTACATGTATGTAGATAGTGTACATGTATGTAGATAGTGTACATGTATGTAGATAGTGTACATGTATGTAGATAGTGTACATGTATGTAGATAGTGTATGTAGATGAGGACAAGCTGCAAGGACAAGAGAATATGATTGACAAGCTCCTGTGCAGTTTCTAATTGAATGTTTGTGATGTTTACAGGATGTTCACTGCCAGACTTCTTGTAAAAGTGGCACCTTCGGCAAAAACTGTTCTCTGGAATGTTCCTGTAAGAACTTTGTGGACTGCTCACCCATTGATGGGGCGTGTTTCTGCAAAGAAGGTGAACACGCCAGTTGTGGACTCCAGCTTGTTGTGGACTCCAGCTTGTTGTGGACTCCAGCTTGTTGTGGACTCCAGCTAGTTGTGGACTCCAGCTAGTTGTGGACTCCAGCTAGTTGTGGACTCCAGCTTGTTGTGGACTCCAGCTAGTTGTACGGCGCTCACCATCAATTGTGTCCAGGCTGGCGAGGACCAGACTGCTCTCTCCCCTGCTCGGAGGGCACATGGGGCCCCGGCTGCAACGCCACCTGTCAGTGTGCCAACGGGGCCAAATGCAGGCCGACGGATGGATGGTGCACCTGCACAGCCGGCTGGCAGGGGGCGCACTGCGAGCAGTCGTGCCCGGTGAGTTGGCAACTTATTAGTGGAAGCTCCATTTACCAACTTGGGTTAGCTTCTTCAACAGGGTTTGGAAGTTTGTGGACTGAAGCAAATTTCTTTGTGAGAAAACAATGTAAACACCAATAATTGGTTCCAACCTGGATATTTTAGTGAAGGTCTGTACACTTGAACCCAACATAAAGTACCGTGTATCAAACAATCATAACAAGGGCTGATGGATCAACTTTCTGTTCATTAACAAGCTAAACTGACAACACGCGCACACACACAAGTCACTGTGGTGCCCTCAAAAAGGATCAGAAATCACAAAAAATCCTTGACTTTAACAACCATATTGCTACAATAATAAACATCAAATAAGGAAAGTCCACTAACATAAACATCGACAAGGAGCTGACAGAAAGGGGGGCGAGGCTTGGGGGGGGGGGGGTGTTGCTGAAGGAGAAGTAGTGTATTTTCCTCCCTGTGAAATACGTATGCTTCTACATGTAAAGCGACTTTGGGTACTTAGAAAAGCGCTATATAAATCCCAGGTATTATTATTATATTATTCATCATATTTTTCCAAAAAGTCCGCTCTCATCACAATTAAAACTTGCTGTAGTACAAAGCCTGCCAGTTGGACACAATATATGTCTGTTAATGAAATGCAAATGTGCTGACACTCGTGATATCGTCCTGTGTCTGCGTCACGGTACTCGATGTTCGGCCTTGGCAGTCCACAGGCCGAGTCTGGACACAACACTGATACCAGACGACTCGCAATCTTTTGGATTGCCGGCTGTCTCTTTGCACAGATAGAAAAGTACAACTTCAGCACAATTGATACTAACTATAGCAACGGCCTTTAAGCATAAGAGTTGTGTGATATAGGGTTATACCTAATTATTCTAACCAGGCCTGGCCCTAACCAATCTGGCGCCCTAGGCAAGATTTTAGGTGGCGCCCCCCCACATCGGCAGTGAAGTGTATATACTCACAAGAAACCGAATAGCTTTGTCTTTGACCTTTTTTTTTACTTAAAGAAAGCAAATTAACATATTATATGAGAATGTTGTTATGATTATCTTTAACCGAATCACAGCAGTGCTCAAATGAAAAAACAGCATTCCCTCTCATGTGATATTGCTTAATTAACATTAATGATGTGCACTTTAACAACTAGGCTTACAACTATACCTAATATATAAAGGGGTGGAAAAGTGACTATTACCTGCAGGGCAAACATTAGCTAACTAATATTTTCCCCTAGAGGGGGGGGGGGGGTTACCCACATATGCGGTCCTCTCCAAGGTTTCTCATAGTCATTCACCGACGTCCCACTGGGGTGAGTTTTTCCTTGCCCGTATGTGGGCTCTGTACCGAGGATGTCGTTGTGGCTTGTACAGCCCTTTGAGACACTTGTGATTTAGGGCTATATAAATAAACATTGATTGATTGATTGAACCAGAAGGCAATAACAATGTAAACAAAAAACACCTGCTTAAAAGATCTAATACTAATGTCCCTGAGGAATGTAAGGTGGGAGTACTGTAATTACCTAACGTTACATTATTATTTTCCATAACAATTTAGCCCCCTCCACAATATTAACCCGACATTAAAACAGAACTAGCTATTTATTGATTAGCAATTGCCGAATCACGTAGCATTAGCTTAATGCTAAAAAGCCAGGTTACTATCACACTCTGTAACAGACAAATAATTTAATGTAGGCTAACGTTACCTACCTGCTACCTCTTGTCTTTTTCTCGTTTCTCCTCCTCTTCTTTTTTATTTTTTCTTCCCTGGGCACCTGACAGTTTTGGCCGTTTTGACATCTTGTGTTGATTTTTTTGATGTGGTGAGTCCAAAAAGAGTCATGAATGATACAGGAAGGGAGGGGGTGCACCGTGCTAGGGAGGGGGGGGGGGGGGGGGGGGGGGGCGTAATGTTGTAACGAATAATATTTCTATTAAATAGGCTTTACTTTGCATTTTAATTAACGTGGGATTATTTTTTGTATTTAGAAATAATAGTACCAACTTTTTTTTCTTTTTTTTTTTTTCCCTCCAACATTTGTGGCACTGGCGTGGCGCCCCCTGATGGACGGCGCCCTTAGCATTTGCCTATACGGCCTATGCCACGGGCCGGCCCTGATTCTAACAATATCAAGCAGCTAAACTGCCCCAAACATAGACAAGTGTAGAGAAAGTGTTTTACATTTTCCCATCATGCACTCTAATGGATTAAAAAGGGGTGTCATTTAAAATGTGTTTGGATGTTGTTGATAACATCCACAATGTTTAGTGAGCAGTTTGTTGACCTTTATGTTAGTTGCATTGTTTTTTGCACCATGACTAGGGAAGGTTGTTTGGATTGTGTCATATAAGTACCCTAAGTACTGATTTACTCACATTGTCCACAGGATGGCAGCAAATGTAGCAGCTGGTACTTTGAAGCTTGAATCCACTTCTTGGTGAAAATGTCTTTGTTCCACGCGTGCAGGTGGGTTGGTTTGGGCCCGGCTGCCTGAAGAGGTGCGACTGTGTCCACGCCGACGCTTGCCAAGCGACCACGGGGAAGTGCCAGTGCCTGCCAGGCTGGTGGGGTGAGTTAGGTGGAGTCTGCCTTCTCTGCAGAGAATCAAGTTTGTTTCCATGGCCAGGCCTGCGCTGCAGTCAGCCATGCTCAGAGGGCCTGTGGGGGCGCCACTGCAACCACACCTGTTCCAAGCACTGTCCCAACAGCGACAGGTGTGTGCGGGAAACAGGAGCGTGCGTGTGCGGTCCAGGCTACTGGGGGGTCAGCTGTCAGAACAGTGAGTCCTAACCACACCCTGAGTGGCTATATTTCTGTCCTGTGCTCGGTCCTAGCGAGTGGGTATACAGTATGTCTGAGGACTGTCCTCTCTGCCTCCAGAGTGCAGAGCCGGCACGTACGGCCAGCAGTGCAGCTCGTCCTGCCCGTCCTGCGGTGGGTCCTACCGCTGCCACCATGTGAGCGGAGAGTGCGACTGCCTTGCCGGGTACACGGGCCACGACTGCCATCAAGGTGGGATTATTCCACAACTTTATCATCATTCATCAAAAGTGGCTGTTTTGATCCGTGTGAGAAATCTCAAGCCAACACCACTTTGGGGATTAGTTGATTTGAATGTGGTGTACCGTATTTCCTTGAATTGGCGCCGGGAATATAGTATTTGCCGGCCTAGAATTACAGCCGGGTCAAACTCGTTTCGCAAAATAATTAGCGCATGCTTGGCACTTCCGCCGAGTCAAATATGAGTCATTAAATGACTCCCGCCTCCTGGTGGTAGAGGGCGCTAGTGATCCTTCTTGCGACTACCAGTACTGCAGGAGACAGGTACTGCAGAAGAAGACAACAAGCAGCAAGAGTGAGCAGCAATTGTTTGCTTGCACTTTTACCATGGAGGATTACATATCTCAAATAAAACAGTTTTCTAAACTGGACTTTCAATCGAAGCAGGAGGTAATAATTAAAGGAATATCTCCAGAGACTTTTAAAATTGAAGAAAGGTAATAAAGACTGCCTTTGATCAGAAGCAGCTGCACATGGACCCATTTACAAGTAAAGGTAAGATCATAATAACGTTTTTTTTATTAAATGTGCTTTTCATGATAAGGTATGAGAAGAGGTTCTAAAATAATTAGCGCATGCTTGCTCATTCCGCATGGTTTTGGTAACCGCAGGAGTGAGAAGAGGTTTTAAATTAATTAGCGCCCCTGCGGCTATTCAAGGAAATACGGTATTTGTCGGACAAATAACAACGTAGTAGGGATTGCATGTTTTGACACATTTGAACCTCCATTTATGTGGAAATAGCTTGTCTCCAAGTTCCATATTTATAGCACCAAAATGGCTTCCATCCCCCTCTCCCGGCTTCCGTCCGCTCCAACGTCTCACTCTTCCTTGGCGCTGGCGTCTAGAAGCAGCAGTATACTCAGCTTCAAAAAGTAGAAGCTTGTAAATCCGTGTTTGTCTAAAAATACTGGTTTGGTTTTCATGGTCTGTTGCCAAGTCTGCCATGATTGGAACACACTCTGGTGTTTGATTCCAGAAGTAGGAACACACATGTGTTGCTATGGAAACAGAAATCAATGTACAGAAGAAATCAGACATGATTAAAATGATGAAAATAGGGTAAGTATTAAACATATTCAGTGTGTGTATAGAATGTTGATGAAGTTGTTTTGGAGACTTTGAAGGCTCCCGTCTTCTTTAACACGCATGAATGACAACATTAAAGTTGGACATATTTCAAGTCAGACGTGATAAATAATCCAGAATTGATGTTCATTGTAAGGAATTCATTTTTAATTTGTAGCTTTGCATTTGTCCCAGCTCCGTCATGATGACGTGGCGGCCAAATAATAGTGCAGGAAATAGGAAGCCCATTGAAAGTGGAGCGAGAGCACAGCTCAGTAGCGCCCCTGGTGGTCGGGACCAGGACAGACCACATCAAGTGCAATATTGGATGTGAAGTCATTGGCGCATTAAAGGGCTCAATAACGTTCATCATCCTTTTCCCAGCAATGACAGTTGCAGAAGAACATATTTGGGATCCACTCATAAAAGTGCTAACAATACATTTTTGTTTTATTTCAAACACTAAAGTTTCTAAATAAACTTGTTTTTTTTTTATGGCAAACACAAAACATGCAATATAGTCCTTGAAGGCTTGAATAACTCATAACATGATTGATTATTTATCAAGAAAATAACTTTTATTGTATTCCACTTCCTTTTTGATGAATCTTCTTTTTGCAATGAGCTGCTAAGTGAACACTTACTTGTGTGTGCACTTTGTCCACTAATGAGCTGCTAAGTGAACACTTACTTGTGTGTGCACTTTGTCCACTAATGAGCTGCTAAGTGAACACTTACTTGTGTGTGCACTTTGTCCACTAATGAGCTGCTAAGTGAACACTTACTTGTGTGTGCACTTTGTCCACCAATGAGCTGCTAAGTGAACACTTACTTGTGTGTGCACTTTGTCCACTAATGAGCTGCTAAGTGAACACTTACTTGTGTGTGCACTTTGTCCACTAATGAGCTGCTAAGTGAACACTTACTTGTGTGTGCACTTTGTCCACCAATGAGCTGCTAAGTGAACACTTACTTGTGTGTGCACTTTGTCCACCAATGAGCTGCTAAGTGAACACTTACTTGTGTGTGCACTTTGTCCACTAATGAGCTGCTAAGTGAACACTTACTTGTGTGTGCACTTTGTCCACCAATGAGCTGCTAAGTGAACACTTACTTGTGTGTGCACTTTGTCCACTAATGAGCTGCTAAGTGAACACTTACTTGTGTGTGCACTTTGTCCACCAATGAGCTGCTAAGTGAACACTTACTTGTGTGTGCACTTTGTCCACCAATGAGCTGCTAAGTGAACACTTACTTGTGTGTGCACTTTGTCCACTAATGAGCTGCTAAGTGAACACTTACTTGTGTGTGCACTTTGTCCACCAATGAGCTGCTAAGTGAACACTTACTTGTGTGTGCACTTTGTCCACTAATGAGCTGCTAAGTGAACACTTACTTGTGTGTGCACTTTGTCCACTAATGAGCTGCTAAGTGAACACTTACTTGTGTGTGCACTTTGTCCACTAATGAGCTGCTAAGTGAACACTTACTTGTGTGTGCACTTTGTCCACTAATGAGCTGCTAAGTGAACACTTACTTGTGTGTGCACTTTGTCCACTAATGAGCTGCTAAGTGAACACTTACTTGTGTGTGCACTTTGTCCACTAATGAGCTGCTAAGTGAACACTTACTTGTGTGTGCACTTTGTCCACTAATGAGCTGCTAAGTGAACACTTACTTGTGTGTGCACTTTGTCCACCAATGAGCTGCTAAGTGAACACTTACTTGTGTGTGCACTTTGTCCACTAATGAGCTGCTAAGTGAACACTTACTTGTGTGTGCACTTTGTCCACTAATGAGCTGCTAAGTGAACACTTACTTGTGTGTGCACTTTGTCCACCAATGAGCTGCTAAGTGAACACTTACTTGTGTGTGCACTTTGTCCACCAATGAGCTGCTAAGTGAACACTTACTTGTGTGTGCACTTTGTCCACTAATGAGCTGCTAAGTGAACACTTACTTGTGTGTGCACTTTGTCCACCAATGAGCTGCTAAGTGAACACTTACTTGTGTGTGCACTTTGTCCACTAATGAGCTGCTAAGTGAACACTTACTTGTGTGTGCACTTTGTCCACCAATGAGCTGCTAAGTGAACACTTACTTGTGTGTGCACTTTGTCCACCAATGAGCTGCTAAGTGAACACTTACTTGTGTGTGCACTTTGTCCACTAATGAGCTGCTAAGTGAACACTTACTTGTGTGTGCACTTTGTCCACCAATGAGCTGCTAAGTGAACACTTACTTGTGTGTGCACTTTGTCCACTAATGAGCTGCTAAGTGAACACTTACTTGTGTGTGCACTTTGTCCACTAATGAGCTGCTAAGTGAACACTTACTTGTGTGTGCACTTTGTCCACTAATGAGCTGCTAAGTGAACACTTACTTGTGTGTGCACTTTGTCCACTAATGAGCTGCTAAGTGAACACTTACTTGTGTGTGCACTTTGTCCACTAATGAGCTGCTAAGTGAACACTTACTTGTGTGTGCACTTTGTCCACTAATGAGCTGCTAAGTGAACACTTACTTGTGTGTGCACTTTGTCCACTAATGAGCTGCTAAGTGAACACTTACTTGTGTGTGCACTTTGTCCACTAATGAGCTGCTAAGTGAACACTTACTTGTGTGTGCACTTTGTCCACCTGGCTACTACGGCAAGCTAAGTGAACACTTACTTGTGTGTGCACTTTGTCCACTAATGAGCTGCTAAGTGAACACTTACTTGTGTGTGCACTTTGTCCACTAATGAGCTGCTAAGTGAACACTTACTTGTGTGTGCACTTTGTCCACTAATGAGCTGCTAAGTGAACACTTACTTGTGTGTGCACTTTGTCCACTAATGAGCTGCTAAGTGAACACTTACTTGTGTGTGCACTTTGTCCACTAATGAGCTGCTAAGTGAACACTTACTTGTGTGTGCACTTTGTCCACCTGGCTACTACGGCAAGCTAAGTGAACACTTACTTGTGTGTGCACTTTGTCCACTAATGAGCTGCTAAGTGAACACTTACTTGTGTGTGCACTTTGTCCACTAATGAGCTGCTAAGTGAACACTTACTTGTGTGTGCACTTTGTCCACTAATGAGCTGCTAAGTGAACACTTACTTGTGTGTGCACTTTGTCCACTAATGAGCTGCTAAGTGAACACTTACTTGTGTGTGCACTTTGTCCACTAATGAGCTGCTAAGTGAACACTTACTTGTGTGTGCACTTTGTCCACTAATGAGCTGCTAAGTGAACACTTACTTGTGTGTGCAGTTTGTCCACCTGGCTACTAAGGCCAGCTAAGTGAACACTTACTTGTGTGTGCACTTTGTCCACTAATGAGCTGCTAAGTGAACACTTACTTGTGTGTGCACTTTGTCCACCAATGAGCTGCTAAGTGAACACTTACTTGTGTGTGCAGTTTGTCCACCTGGCTACTACGGCAAGCAGTGTTCCCAGGTGTGCCCGCGCTGCGCCAACAACGCCACCACGTGCCACCACACAGACGGGCAGTGCCAGTGTCTGCCTGGCTGGACGGCCCCCGACTGCTCCATACGTGAGCGGCGGCTTGGAACTTCTCCTACTTTCATTGCCCCCAAAAGAGCAACAACACCTTCTCTCACTGTCCCTACAGCTTGCAGTCCAGGGCGCTTTGGCACCTTCTGTTCTCAGACCTGCTCCTGTGCCGCCAACTTCCTGTGCCACCAGGTCACGGGGGACTGTCAACAAGGTAAACACACACACACACACACACACACACACACACACACACACACACACACACACACACACACTCACATTGTTTCAAACGCTTGCACAGACCCTCCAGAGCCAGGCAGCGTTATGGTTCCTCTCCCTCCCGGCGAGAGGGAGTCGTGGGCGGCCATCAGCGGCGTGGTGGCGCTGGTCATCCTGGTGGTTCTGCTGCTGGTTCTGCTGCTGCTCTACCGGCGCCAGCAGAAGGTCAAGCAGAACAACACGCCCACCGTCTCCTTCTCTGCCAGCCGCACCGTCAACTCAGAATACGCCGTTCCAGGTACTCGGCCACCATGTCCGCTTGAACTCCTCGGTCTTTGAAAAAGTCCACATTTTCCATTCTTTAGGAAAGAAAAGATCAACAAAAGCTGCTAAATAAAGCCAATGACTTCTTGCCATGTCTAAAAGAAAGTAGCGTATTGTTGGAGACTCGCTATGAAAGGGCTAAAACTACAACAAAGATGACAGGGAGAAGATGCTGTCGAAGTGGAGGCATGTAAATAAAACAGCGAACATCATCTTTGCAAAGAAGCTCCGTCAAATGTTGTGGAGACCACAAGGAAGTCTTTTCCATGTAGAAACAAATCATGTTTAAGACGTTACCATTAATAATGCCTTTTAATAATAATACAACTAATATTTTAAATACATGTTATTTCATTTATATGTATATATTTTCAAGTATTTAATAAAAAATACACCAACAACATTTTTTAAAACAACAATAACATACACTGCTTGGGTTTTGAAGAATACACAAGATTATTTGAGCTACTTACAGAAACTTCTTGTGGTCTTTTGACTGTTCTTCATGGAAGGTCCAACAAGGACAACTGATGGAAAAGACTTTCTCAATATAAATGAATAGAAATACTAAAAACAATCCAAGTCACAATACATTCATGCACGTCATAACAGAAAAGTCCATTCATTAAAGGCCTACTGAAATGAGATGTTTTTATTTAAACGGGGATAGCAGATCCATTCTATGTGTCATACTTCATCATTTGGCGATATTGACATATTTTTGCTGAAAGGATTTAGTAGAGAACATCCACGATAAAGTTCGCAACTTTTGCTCGCTGATTAAAAAAAAGCCTTGCCTGTAGCGGAAGTAGCGTGACGTCACAGGTTGTGGAGCTCCTCACATCTGTAGTGGAAGTAGCGTGACGTCACAGCTTGTGGAGCTCCTCACATCTGCACATTGTTTACAATCATGGCCACCAGCAGCGAGAGCGATTCGGACCGAGAAAGCGACGATTACCCCATTAATTTGAGCGACGATGAAAGATTCGTGGATGAGGAAAGTGAGAGTGAAGGACTAGAGGGCAGTGGAAGCGATTCAGATAGGGAAGATGCTGTGAGAGGCGGGTGGGACCTGATATTCAGCTGGGAATGACTACAACAGTAAATAAACACAAGACATATATATACTCTATTAGCCACAACACAACCAGGTTTATATTTAATATGCCACATAACAAACACCTCCCCCCTCCCGTCCATATAACCCACCAATACAACTCCAACACCCGCACAACACACTCAATCCCACAGCCCAAAGTACCGTTCACCTCCGTAAAGTTCATACAGCACATATATTTCCCCAAAGTTACGTACGTGACATGCACATAGCGGCACGCACGTACGGGCAAGCGATCAAATGTTTGGAAGCCGCAGCTGCGTACTCACGGTAGCGCGTATCCAACTCAAAGTCCTCCTGGTAAGAGTCTCTGTTGTCCCAGTTCTCCACAGGCCAACGGTAAAGCTTGACTGTCATATTTCGGGAATGTAAACAATGAAACACCGGCTACGTGTTTGTGTTGCTGCAGCCGGCCGCTAATACACCGCTTCCCACCTACAACTTTCTTCTTTGCTGTCTCCATTGTTCATTGAACAAATTGCAAAAGATTCACCAACACAGATGTCCACAATATTGTGGAATTTTGCCATGAAAACAGACGACTTAATAGCTGGCCACAATGCTGTCCCAAAATGTCCGCTACAATCCGTGACGTCATCATACCGAGACGTTTTCAGCAGGATATTTCGTGGGAAATTTAAAATGTCACTTTACTAATCTAACCCGGCCGTATTGGCATGTGTTGCAATGTTAAGAAGTCATCATTGATATATAAACTATCAGACTGCGTGGTCGCTAGTAGTGGCTTTCAGTTGGCCTTTAACGCCTCTACATTTTTGTGCAGCACAAATATAAATAACAATATTCATGGACACTTGATTGAATATTCATAGATTACAAGAACAATATGTAACTATCATGCTAGCTTTAGCATGTTTCACTATAGCAACTGTCTATTGATACAAGCAGTCTTTCCCTTCATTAGCATGTAGAAGATGATAGTAGATCATCCATTTTGCTGGACAATATTTCCTACAAATACATCATATTGTAATATATCATAAGAACCTTTCATTTCTCATTGGTATTTTTCACCATATGTCATTTTAATTGTCCTACATAAGTAAACACATTGGACTGTTGGCAAAAATGTAACTTCAATAAATACTGAACATCTTGAAGGGCAAAGAAATCCATATTTTGACTTCTTTATTTACATGGAATACAACAATTCCCAATACTCACAATTGAAAAGGCTACTTTTTGTTAGGCTGCAGATAAAGATTGAAGTTCCTTCAAAAAAAAACATGTACAAAAGAAATGACTCGATGGGACTCAGTGGCGCCCTCGTGTGTCATCCCTTGCAATGGCAGAAAAGTGAATATACCACTTGCTCATTTGTATACTCTTTTACTACTAGGCAAGCTGCTGCTTTTGTACAAAATAGTAATAGAAGTATCCCAGAAGTGATGCATGCTGGTTGTGGACTGTTCAGGTCTTTGTACAAAATAGTAATAGAAGTATCCCAGAAGTGATGCATGCTGGTTGTGGACTGTTCAGGTCTTTGTACAAAATAGTAATAGAAGTATCCCAGAAGTGATGCATGCTGGTTGTGGACTGTTCAGGTCTTTGTACAAAATAGTAATAGAAGTATCCCAGAAGTGATGCATGCTGGTTGTGGACTGTTCAGGTCTTTGTACAAAATAGTAATAAAAGTATCCCAGAAGTGATGCATGCTGGTTGTGGACTGTTCAGGTCTTTGTACAAAATAGTAATAGAAGTATCCCAGAAGTGATGCATGCTGGTTGTGGACTGTTCAGGTCTTTGTACAAAATAGTAATAGAAGTATCCCAGAAGTGATGCATGCTGGTTGTGGACTGCTCAGGTCTTTGTACAAAATAGTAATAGAAGTATCCCAGAAGTGATGCATGCTGGTTGTGGACTGTTCAGGTCTTTGTACAAAATAGTAATAGAAGTATCCCAGAAGTGATGCATGCTGGTTGTGGACTGCTCAGGTCTTTGTACAAAATAGTAATAGAAGTATCCCAGAAGTGATGCATGCTGGTTGTGGACTGTTCAGGTCTTTGTACAAAATAGTAATAGAAGTATCCCAGAAGTGATGCATGCTGGTTGTGGACTGTTCAGGTCTTTGTACAAAATAGTAATAAAAGTATCCCAGAAGTGATGCATGCTGGTTGTGGACTGTTCAGGTCTTTGTACAAAATAGTAATAGAAGTATCCCAGAAGTGATGCATGCTGGTTGTGGACTGTTCAGGTCTTTGTACAAAATAGTAATAGAAGTATCCCAGAAGTGATGCATGCTGGTTGTGGACTGTTCAGGTCTTTGTACAAAATAGTAATAAAAGTATCCCAGAAGTGATGCATGCTGGTTGTGGACTGTTCAGGTCTTTGTACAAAATAGTAATAAAAGTATCCCAGAAGTGATGCATGCTGGTTGTGGACTGTTCAGGTCTTTGTACAAAATAGTAATAGAAGTATCCCAGAAGTGATGCATGCTGGTTGTGGACTGTTCAGGTCTTTGTACAAAATAGTAATAGAAGTATCCCAGAAGTGATGCATGCTGGTTGTGGACTGTTCAGGTCTTTGTACAAAATAGTAATAAAAGTATCCCAGAAGTGATGCATGCTGGTTGTGGACTGTTCAGGTCTTTGTACAAAATAGTAATAAAAGTATCCCAGAAGTGATGCATGCTGGTTGTGGACTGTTCAGGTCTTTGTACAAAATAGTAATAGAAGTATCCCAGAAGTGATGCATGCTGGTTGTGGACTGTTCAGGTCTTTGTACAAAATAGTAATAAAAGTATCCCAGAAGTGATGCATGCTGGTTGTGGACTGTTCAGGTCTTTGTACAAAATAGTAATAGAAGTATCCCAGAAGTGATGCATGCTGGTTGTGGACTGCTCAGGTCTTTGTACAAAATAGTAATAGAACTATCCCAGAAGTGATGCATGCTGGTTGTGGACTGCTCAGGTCTTTGTACAAAATAGTAATAGAAGTATCCCAGAAGTGATGCATGCTGGTTGTGGACTGTTCAGGTCTTTGTACAAAATAGTAATAGAAGTATCCCAGAAGTGATGCATGCTGGTTGTGGACTGTTCAGGTCTTTGTACAAAATAGTAATAAAAGTATCCCAGAAGTGATGCATGCTGGTTGTGGACTGTTCAGGTCTTTGTACAAAATAGTAATAGAAGTATCCCAGAAGTGATGCATGCTGGTTGTGGACTGCTCAGGTCTTTGTACAAAATAGTAATAGAACTATCCCAGAAGTGATGCATGCTGGTTGTGGACTGCTCAGGTCTTTGTACAAAATAGTAATAGAAGTATCCCAGAAGTGATGCATGCTGGTTGTGGACTGTTCAGGTCTTTGTACAAAATAGTAATAGAAGTATCCCAGAAGTGATGCATGCTGGTTGTGGACTGCTCAGGTCTTTGTACAAAATAGTAATAGAAGTATCCCAGAAGTGATGCATGCTGGTTGTGGACTGTTCAGGTCTTTGTACAAAATAGTAATAGAAGTATCCCAGAAGTGATGCATGCTGGTTGTGGACTGTTCAGGTCTTTGTACAAAATAGTAATAAAAGTATCCCAGAAGTGATGCATGCTGGTTGTGGACTGTTCAGGTCTTTGTACAAAATAGTAATAGAAGTATCCCAGAAGTGATGCATGCTGGTTGTGGACTGTTCAGGTCTTTGTACAAAATAGTAATAAAAGTATCCCAGAAGTGATGCATGCTGGTTGTGGACTGTTCAGGTCTTTGTACAAAATAGTAATAAAAGTATCCCAGAAGTGATGCATGCTGGTTGTGGACTGTTCAGGTCTTTGTACAAAATAGTAATAGAAGTATCCCAGAAGTGATGCATGCTGGTTGTGGACTGTTCAGGTCTTTGTACAAAATAGTAATAAAAGTATCCCAGAAGTGATGCATGCTGGTTGTGGACTGTTCAGGTCTTTGTACAAAATAGTAATAGAAGTATCCCAGAAGTGATGCATGCTGGTTGTGGACTGCTCAGGTCTTTGTACAAAATAGTAATAGAACTATCCCAGAAGTGATGCATGCTGGTTGTGGACTGCTCAGGTCTTTGTACAAAATAGTAATAGAAGTATCCCAGAAGTGATGCATGCTGGTTGTGGACTGTTCAGGTCTTTGTACAAAATAGTAATAGAAGTATCCCAGAAGTGATGCATGCTGGTTGTGGACTGCTCAGGTCTTTGTACAAAATAGTAATAGAAGTATCCCAGAAGTGATGCATGCTGGTTGTGGACTGTTCAGGTCTTTGTACAAAATAGTAATAGAAGTATCCCAGAAGTGATGCATGCTGGTTGTGGACTGTTCAGGTCTTTGTACAAAATAGTAATAGAAGTATCCCAGAAGTGATGCATGCTGGTTGTGGACTGTTCAGGTCTTTGTACAAAATAGTAATAGAAGTATCCCAGAAGTGATGCATGCTGGTTGTGGACTGTTCAGGTCTTTGTACAAAATAGTAATAGAAGTATCCCAGAAGTGATGCATGCTGGTTGTGGACTGTTCAGGTCTTTGTACAAAATAGTAATAAAAGTATCCCAGAAGTGATGCATGCTGGTTGTGGACTGTTCAGGTCTTTGTACAAAATAGTAATAGAAGTATCCCAGAAGTGATGCATGCTGGTTGTGGACTGTTCAGGTCTTTGTACAAAATAGTAATAGAAGTATCCCAGAAGTGATGCATGCTGGTTGTGGACTGTTCAGGTCTTTGTACAAAATAGTAATAGAAGTATCCCAGAAGTGATGCATGCTGGTTGTGGACTGCTCAGGTCTTTGTACAAAATAGTAATAGAAGTATCCCAGAAGTGATGCATGCTGGTTGTGGACTGTTCAGGTCTTTGTACAAAATAGTAATAGAAGTATCCCAGAAGTGATGCATGCTGGTTGTGGACTGTTCAGGTCTTTGTACAAAATAGTAATAGAAGTATCCCAGAAGTGATGCATGCTGGTTGTGGACTGTTCAGGTCTTTGTACAAAATAGTAATAAAAGTATCCCAGAAGTGATGCATGCTGGTTGTGGACTGTTCAGGTCTTTGTACAAAATAGTAATAGAAGTATCCCAGAAGTGATGCATGCTGGTTGTGGACTGTTCAGGTCTTTGTACAAAATAGTAATAGAAGTATCCCAGAAGTGATGCATGCTGGTTGTGGACTGTTCAGGTCTTTGTACAAAATAGTAATAGAAGTATCCCAGAAGTGATGCATGCTGGTTGTG
The DNA here is from genome assembly GCF_033978785.1 of Entelurus aequoreus. Classification (NCBI taxonomy): domain Eukaryota; kingdom Metazoa; phylum Chordata; class Actinopteri; order Syngnathiformes; family Syngnathidae; genus Entelurus; species Entelurus aequoreus. Next base: position 74,507,785 of record NC_084741.1, on the reverse strand, counting down.
GACTGCTCAGGTCTTTGTACAAAATAGTAATAAAAGTATCCCAGAAGTGATGCATGCTGGTTGTGGACTGTTCAGGTCTTTGTACAAAATAGTAATAGAAGTATCCCAGAAGTGATGCATGCTGGTTGTGGACTGTTCAGGTCTTTGTACAAAATAGTAATAAAAGTATCCCAGAAGTGATGCATGCTGGTTGTGGACTGTTCAGGTCTTTGTACAAAATAGTAATAAAAGTATCCCAGAAGTGATGCATGCTGGTTGTGGACTGTTCAGGTCTTTGTACAAAATAGTAATAGAAGTATCCCAGAAGTGATGCATGCTGGTTGTGGACTGTTCAGGTCTTTGTACAAAATAGTAATAAAAGTATCCCAGAAGTGATGCATGCTGGTTGTGGACTGTTCAGGTCTTTGTACAAAATAGTAATAGAAGTATCCCAGAAGTGATGCATGCTGGTTGTGGACTGCTCAGGTCTTTGTACAAAATAGTAATAGAACTATCCCAGAAGTGATGCATGCTGGTTGTGGACTGCTCAGGTCTTTGTACAAAATAGTAATAGAAGTATCCCAGAAGTGATGCATGCTGGTTGTGGACTGTTCAGGTCTTTGTACAAAATAGTAATAGAAGTATCCCAGAAGTGATGCATGCTGGTTGTGGACTGCTCAGGTCTTTGTACAAAATAGTAATAGAAGTATCCCAGAAGTGATGCATGCTGGTTGTGGACTGTTCAGGTCTTTGTACAAAATAGTAATAGAAGTATCCCAGAAGTGATGCATGCTGGTTGTGGACTGTTCAGGTCTTTGTACAAAATAGTAATAGAAGTATCCCAGAAGTGATGCATGCTGGTTGTGGACTGTTCAGGTCTTTGTACAAAATAGTAATAGAAGTATCCCAGAAGTGATGCATGCTGGTTGTGGACTGTTCAGGTCTTTGTACAAAATAGTAATAAAAGTATCCCAGAAGTGATGCATGCTGGTTGTGGACTGTTCAGGTCTTTGTACAAAATAGTAATAGAAGTATCCCAGAAGTGATGCATGCTGGTTGTGGACTGTTCAGGTCTTTGTACAAAATAGTAATAGAAGTATCCCAGAAGTGATGCATGCTGGTTGTGGACTGTTCAGGTCTTTGTACAAAATAGTAATAGAAGTATCCCAGAAGTGATGCATGCTGGTTGTGGACTGCTCAGGTCTTTGTACAAAATAGTAATAGAAGTATCCCAGAAGTGATGCATGCTGGTTGTGGACTGTTCAGGTCTTTGTACAAAATAGTAATAGAAGTATCCCAGAAGTGATGCATGCTGGTTGTGGACTGTTCAGGTCTTTGTACAAAATAGTAATAAAAGTATCCCAGAAGTGATGCATGCTGGTTGTGGACTGTTCAGGTCTTTGTACAAAATAGTAATAGAAGTATCCCAGAAGTGATGCATGCTGGTTGTGGACTGTTCAGGTCTTTGTACAAAATAGTAATAGAAGTATCCCAGAAGTGATGCATGCTGGTTGTGGACTGCTCAGGTCTTTGTACAAAATAGTAATAGAAGTATCCCAGAAGTGATGCATGCTGGTTGTGGACTGCTCAGGTCTTCCTGTAGTGACACCAAGCCATGGCCTGTCTCCTGTGTGTAAGAGACAAAGATTGTGGATGACCGACAAGATGGTTCACTCTGTTCATTTATTTATGCTATTGAATAGACAAGGTCGGGTGCTGAGAGCGATGCACAGAGTGAACCCTCTTGCGCCCTGTTTGAAAGTGAGAGATGAAAAAATGAAACACGCAGTGACGTGGCAATTTAATGATGCCGTTCAAATCATCCTCTTCATTTTTCATTTATTGTTGATGACTCAGGACTACTAAATAGTTTGAGGATCTCAAATGTGGCAGGCCCATTTCTAATTGTCATGTCATGGGAATTCTTCTACTTTACATTTCTATCAAATATACTGTATCCAAAATGAGCTGAACCTGTATATATTGTGTGTGTGTGTGTGTGTGTGTGTGTGTGTGTGTGTGTGTGTGTGTGTGTGTGTGTGTGTGTGTGTGTGTGTGTGTGTGTGTGTGTGTGTGTGTGTGTGTGTGTGTGTGTGTGTGTGTGTGTGTGTGTGTGTGTGTGTGTGTGTGTGTGTGTGTGTGTGTGTGTGTGTGTTGCAGATGTTCCACACAGCTACCATCACTACTACTCCAACCCCAGCTACCACACGCTGAGGGACAACCGGCCGCCGCTGCCTCACCTGCCCAACAACCATGATCGCACCATCAAGGTAACCCGCTTTCGATACCGTCGATCATAATATTTTATTAGAGCGTATCAAAACACGTATTGGTATGTCAGACTTAGCCTTGTCTTGGTTTAACTCTTATCTTACTGACAGGATGCAGTGTGTCTCCCATAACAATGTGACCTCGGACTATGTTAAGGTAACATGTGGAGTTCCCCAGGGTTCGGTTCTTGGCCCTGCACTCTTTAGTATTTACATGCTGCCGCTAGGTGACATCATACGTGTTAGCTTTCACTGTTATGCGGATGACACTCAACTCTACATGCCCCTAAAGCTGACCAACACGCCGGACTGTAGTCAGCTGGAGGCGTGTCTTAATGAAATTAAACAATGGATGTCCGCTAACTTTTTGCAACTCAACGCTAAGAAAACGGAAATGCTGATTATCGGTCCTGCTAGACACCAACATCTATTTAATAATACCACCTTAACATTTGACAACCAAACAATTAAACAAGGAGACTCGGTAAAGAATCTGGGTATTATCTTCCACCCAACTCTCTCGTTTGAGTCACACATTAAGAGTGTTACTAAAACGGCCTTCTTTCATCTCCGTAATATCGCTAAAATTCGTTCCATCTTGTCCACTAGCGATGCTGAGATCATTATTCATGCGTTCGTTACGTCTCGTCTCGATTACTGTAACGTATTATTTTCGGGCCTCCCTATGTCTAGCATTAAAAGATTACAGTTGGTACAAAATGCGGCTGCAAGGCTTTTGACAAAAACAAGAAAGTTTGATCATATTACGCCTATACTGTATATACCTTTATATATATACATACATATATATACCTATACTGGCTCACTTGCACTGGCTTCCTGTGCACCTAAGATGCGACTTTAAGGTTTTACTACTTACGTATAAAATACTACACGGTTTAGCTCCAGCCTATCTCGCCGATTGTATTGTACCATATGTCCCGACAAGAAATCTGCGTTCAAAGAACTCCGGCTTATTAGTGATTCCCAGAGCCAAAAAAAAGTCTGCGGGCTATAGAGCGTTTTCTATTCGGGCTCCAGTACTCTGGAATGCCCTCCCGGTAACAGTTAGAGATGCTACCTCAGTAGAAGCATTTAAGTCCCATCTTAAAACTCATTTGTATAATCTAGCCTTTAAATAGACCCCCCCTTTTTTAGACCAGTTGATCTGCCGTTTCTTTTCTTCTCTCCTCTTCTCCCCTGTCCCTTGCGAGGGGGAGTTGCATAGGTCCGGTGGCCATGGATGAAGTGCTGGCTGTCCAGAGTCGGGACCCCGGGTGGACCACTAGCCTGTGCATCGGTTGGGGACATCTCTGCGCTGCTGACCCGTCTCCGCTCGGGATGGTTTCCTGTTGGCCCCGCTGTGGACTGGACTCCCGCTGATGTGTTGGATCCACTGTGGACTGGACTTTCACAATGTTATGTCAGACCCACTCGACATCCGTTGCTTTCGGTCTCCCCTAGAGGGGGGGGGTTACCCACATATGCGGTCCTCTCCAAGGTTTCTCATAGTCATTCACCGACGTCCCACTGGGGTGAGTTTTTCCTTGCCCGTATGTGGGCTCTGTACCGAGGATGTCGTTGTGGCTTGTACAGCCCTTTGAGACACTTGTGATTTAGGGCTATATAAATAAACATTGATTGAACCCCTGTTCTCACACACACACACACACACACACACACACACACACACACACACACACACACACACACACACACACACACGTTGTATTTATATTGCTATAGATCGGTATATAATCTGCACCCACTCAATTTCAGGGCAAAAAAAGGATTATCATCCATCAGCCGCACGGGACTATAAGTGGCAGATATATGCGTTGTGAAAGAAGTTATATACACACAAATATGTGGTAAATGTTTATTTACATACCTTAATTGTTTCCAAACAGTGTGTGTAACACGGCAGTAAAACGGCTGATCAAACAAAACAGAACCCACTAGCTGCGCAAGCTAGCTCTCCAATCAGCTAAACAGACTCAATAACTCCACGCTGACGTCTTGACGAATTTACTGAGGAATTAGTGAAAGCGAAACAATACAAAAAGAATGTAAACGTGTTAGCATATTCGCTAATGACGCTGGCTTGATGACAGTATGGTAGCATGTAGCAATATGCATGAAACCACATGCGAGGCTTTAGTAAGTACAAAGCGTTGTAGTTGTATTGTAAAAAGTTACAAAGGTTGCTTGCAGTGATGAATGAAGAATCCATGCGAGTAGAAGACGGCCAGAAGACTGCAGAACCAAAAAGATGGCGCCAGAGGACAACCAATAACACACCTTTTCAGTGTCTTTGCTCCTTTTTGTTTTTGTACTGTTTGGTTTATTGCCGTCAGCCAAGAAAAATCCATGAGTTGGCCGCACCGTTTTATTAGCCGCAGTGTACAAAGTGTAGGAAAATAGTAGTGAGTTATAGTCCAGTACTTTCAGGCCACCTCCGTCACACCTTTTGTTTGCGCAGAACACCAACGAGCAGCTGTTGTGCAGCGTGAAGAACATGCAGCGAGATGGCCACGCCCTCTTCAACGCCACGCTGCCTGCAGACTGGAAACACCAGCAGGATCGCAAAGAACCAGGTGAGCCTCAGCAGATCCTGGACCAGATCAATCAAACCTTCATCTTAGTCCTACAAGCTTGTTGAACATGCGGATCAATCAAACCTTCATCTTAGTCCTACAAGCTTGTTGAACATGCGGATCAATCAAACCTTCATCTTAGTCCTACAAGCTTGTTGAACATGCGGATCAATCAAACCTTCATCTTAGTCCTACAAGCTTGTTGAACATGCGGATCAATCAAACCTTCATCTTGGTCCTACAAGCTTGTTGAACATGCGGATCAATCAAACCTTCATCTTAGTCCTACAAGCATGTTGAACATGCGGATCAATCAAACCTTCATCTTAGTCCTACAAGCTTGTTGAACATGCAGATCAATCAAACCTTCATCTTAGTCCTACAAGCTTGTTGAACATGCGGATCAATCAAACCTCCATCTTAGTCCCACAAGCTTGTTGAACATCAAACTCATGTGCTCCTGATGTGTGAATTTCAACACTTTGACAAAAGTACAAACTTGTTTCTTCAGGAGTGTTTGGAATGGATCGCAGCTACAGCTACAGTGCCAGCCTTGGCAAATATTTCCACAAAGGTACAGTAATTGTTCTCATAAACATCACCACGCCCTCCTCAGGCAGAGCCTGGTATTGCAAGATGGAAAGTCTAGCATGTCAGCTTGTGAACACAACTTAGATAATAATATTAAGAAGAAGAATAGTTTAGGGCTTAGAGCTTACCAAAAACTAGCTTTTGGGACAGATGAGCCCAAACCTCGGACCACTCAGCGAGGGCAGGGCTAGACTCTTGGCTTTTTCACTTGTAGCACCGCTGCTACAACATGAAACACATCTTTAGTAGGTCTTAGTTTCATTATGAACACTCACACAAGGTACACATGTACATACATATCAACTCAAACAAGGTACACATGTACATACATATCAACTCAAACAAGGTACACATGTACATACATATCAACTCAAACAAGGTACACATGTACATACATATCAACTCAAACAAGGTACACATGTACATACATATCAACTCAAACAAGGTACACATGTACATACATATCAACTCAAACAAGGTACACATGTACATACATATCAACTCAAACAAGGTACACATGTACATACATATCAACTCAAACAAGGTACACATGTACATACATATCAACTCAAACAAGGTACACATGTACATACATATCAACTCAAACAAGGTACACGTGTACATACATATCAACTCAAACAAGGTACACGTGTACATACATATCAACTCAAACAAGGTACACATGTACATACATATCAACTCAAACAAGGTACACATGTACATACATATCAACTCAAACAAGGTACACGTGTACATACATATCAACTCAAACAAGGTACACATGTACATACATATCAACTCAAACAAGGTACACATGTACATACATATCAACTCAAACAAGGTACACATGTACATACATATCAACTCAAACAAGGTACACATGTACATACATATCAACTCAAACAAGGTACACATGTACATACATATCAACTCAAACAAGGTACACATGTACATACATATCAACTCAAACAAGGTACACATGTACATACATATCAACTCAAACAAGGTACACATGTACTTACATATCAACTCAAACAAGGTACACATGTACTTACATATCAACTCAAACAAGGTACACATGTACTTACATATCAACTCAAACAAGGTACACATGTACTTACATATCAACTCAAACAAGGTACACATGTACTTACATATCAACTCAAACAAGGTACACATGTACTTACATATCAACTCACACAAGGTACACATGTACATACATATCAACTCAAACAAGGTACACATGTACATACATATCAACTCAAACAAGGTACACATGTACATACATATCAACTCAAACAAGGTACACATGTACTTACATATCAACTCAAACAAGGTACACATGTACTTACATATCAACTCAAACAAGGTACACATGTACATACATATCAACTCAAACAAGGTACACATGTACATACATATCAACTCAAACAAGGTACACGTGTACATACATATCAACTCAAACAAGGTACACATGTACATACATATCAACTCAAACAAGGTACACATGTACATACATATCAACTCAAACAAGGTACACATGTACATACATATCAACTCAAACAAGGTACACATGTACATACATATCAACTCAAACAAGGTACACGTGTACATACATATCAACTCAAACAAGGTACACATGTACATACATATCAACTCAAACAAGGTACACATGTACATACATATCAACTCAAACAAGGTACACATGTACATACATATCAACTCAAACAAGGTACACATGTACTTACATATCAACTCAAACAAGGTACACATGTACTTACATATCAACTCAAACAAGGTACACATGTACATACATATCAACTCAAACAAGGTACACATGTACATACATATCAACTCAAACAAGGTACACATGTACATACATATCAACTCAAACAAGGTACACGTGTACATACATATCAACTCAAACAAGGTACACATGTACATACATATCAACTCAAACAAGGTACACATGTACATACATATCAACTCAAACAAGGCACACATGTACATACATATCAACTCAAACAAGGTACACATGTACATACATATCAACTCAAACAAGGTACACATGTACTTACATATCAACTCAAACAAGGTACACATGTACTTACATATCAACTCAAACAAGGTACACATGTACTTACATATCAACTCAAACAAGGTACACATGTACATACATATCAACTCAAACAAGGTACACATGTACATACATATCAACTCAAACAAGGTAGGATCCTAACTTAAGAGGTATTTTGAAATAAGACAAAAAGAAAAAGCCTTGAAAATAATACGAGTTAAATATAATAAAGTTAAATATAATAAAGTCAAATATAATCACCAAACATTTGCTTCATTCTTCAGCTAACAAAAACACAAAATGTGTAATAAAATGTCCTGCTTGAAGAGGACATGTTTCTTTGTTGAAGAGGACATGTTTCTTTGTTGAAGAGGACATGTTTCTTTGTTGAAGAGGACATGTTTCTTTGTTGAAGAGGACATGTTTCTTTGTTGAAGAGGACATGTTTCTATGTCAGCAGCAAGATCAACACCATTGACCTAAACTATAGACATGATTATAGGACATACACACAATGTTGTCATGATGGTGGTACTTAATGAATACTTAGGTCTACTACACTACTGTATTTAATGTTGTCATGATGGTGGTACTTAATGAATACTTAGGTCTACTACACTACTGTATTTAATGTTGTCATGATGGTGGTACTTAATGAATACTTAGGTCTACTACACTACTGTATTTAATGTTGTCATTATGGTGGTACTTAATGAATACTTAGGTCTACTACACTACTGTATTTAATGTTGTCATGATGGTGGTACTTAATGAATACTTAGGTCTACTACACTACTGTATTTAATGAATACTTGGAGTGTTTCCGAGGTGCTTCCTGGTGAGAAGTGATGGCGACTACAAGGAAGTGTGTGACTAGAATCCTCTTTCTTGACTGACAGAACTGAAGGACGCGGCGATGGCGAGCAGCAGCTCTCTGAACAGCGAGAATCCTTACGCCACCATCAAGGAGCTCCCAGAGAGCAGCTACATGGAGATGAAGGCGGCCGTGCCCAGAGAGCGAGCTTACACCGACATCAGCCCAGCGCCTCTCTTCAACTCCGCCTCCTTGCACAGAAGTGAGAGTCGTAAGGTTCAAAGGTCATTGAGTTCACACAAGTTATGCATCTTTCTCCTCGCAGTGCGGCAGAACTCTGTGGGCCACGCCCCCCTGGAGGACCCCCACAGTCACTACGACCTCCCCGTCAACAGCCACATCCCCGGACACTACGACCTACCTCCCCTTCGCCGCCCCCCCTCCCCCAGGAGGACGCCTCAGTGATGTCACGGCAGAACTCCATACTGCCCCCAGGTGGAGGGCGGTAGGACTCCATACTGCCCCCAGGTGGAGGGCGGTAGGACTCCATACTGCCCCCAGGTGGAGGGCGGTAGGACTCCACACTGCCCCCAAGTGGAGGGCCGTAGAACTCCATACTGCCCCCAGGTGGAGGGCCGTAGAACTCCACACTGCCCCCAAGTGGAGGGCCGTAGAACTCCATACTGCCCCCAAGTGGAGGGCAGTAGAACTCATATGTTGTGGGCAAGAAAAAGAGGCTTGAAAGGGAGGACAGCTGTAATGTTTTCATCCTCTTGAAAAAACATGCTGATTAGCGTTCATGTTAGCACATTTACTTTGATTTCTCTTCAGCTTCCCAAAGACTTCCAAGTCTAATGTAAATGTGTAATTATGACTTTTTTTAACCAACGGTGGATATATTTGTACAAGTACTTTGGAAATCATGCACTTTAGTTCAAAAACAAACCAAGACAGAACACAAGACAATTAGTAACTAATATCATATCTGGCAGGGGCTGTTATGTACTCAACTGCAGAGAATGTCAGGCATCTATTAGGAGTTAGACGTTTTTAACCCCGCCCACAATAATCATCACTAAAACCTACTTCTTGTCTCAACACTAGAGACCAAGGGTGTCATCCGCGAGGCCTGCATACTGACGGCCATTTTTATATTCTTATATTGTTTTAATTGTGTAAAAAGGCTAAAAAAAAAGTTGTGTTTAATTGTATTCATATCATGTATATTGTTTAATTGTATTCCTATCATGTATATTGTTTAATTGTATTCCTATCATGAATATTGTTTAATTGTATTCCTATCATGAATATTGTTTAATTGTATTCCTATCATGTATATTGGGACAAACATTAGCCTGTGGGTCGCACGCTACACTCCCAATTCATCAGCTTGCTTTAGCAACTTTATTTTCGCTAAATTCAATTTTCGCTCTTTTCCAGTAAAGACAATTATTTGAGGGCAGCACGGTGGCACAGGGGTTAGTGCATGTGCCTCACAATACGAAGGTCCTGAGTTCAATCCCGGGCTCGGGATCTTTCTGTGTGGAGTTTGCATGTTCTCCCCGTGACTGCGTGGGTTCTACTCCGGCTTCCTCCCACCTCCAAAGATATGCACCTGGGGATAGGCCCCTCCCACCTCCAAAGACATGCACCTGGGGATAGGCCCCTCCCACCTCCAAAGATATGCACCTGGGGATAGGCCCCTCCCACCTCCAAAGACATGCACCTGGGGATAGGCCCCTCCCACCTCCAAAGATATGCACCTGGGGATAGGCCCCTCCCACCTCCAAAGACATGCACCTGGGGATAGGCCCCTCCCACCTCCAAAGATATGCACCTGGGGATAGGCCCCTCCCACCTCCAAAGACATGCACCTGGGGATAGGCCCCTCCCACCTCCAAAGATATGCACCTGGGGATAGACCCTCCCACCTCCAAAGACATGCACCTGGGGATAGGCCCCTCCCACCTCCAAAGATATGCACCTGGGGATAGGCCCCTCCCACCTCCAAAGACATGCACCTGGAGATAGGCCCCTCCCACCTCCAAAGATATGCACCTGGGGATAGACCCCTCCCACCTCCAAAGATATGCACCTGGGGATAGGCCCCTCCCACCTCCAAAGACATGCACCTGGGGATAGCCCCTCCCACCTCCAAAGACATGCACCTGGGGATAGGCCCCTCCCACCTCCAAAGACATGCACCTGGGGATAGGCCCCTCCCACCTCCAAAGACATGCACCTGGGGATAGGCCCCTCCCACCTCCAAAGACATGCACCTGGGGATAGGCCCCTCCCACCTCCAAAGACATGCACCTGGGGATAGGATGATTGGCAACACTAAATGGTCCCTAGTGTGTGAATGTGAGTGTTGTCTATCTGTGTTGGCCCTGTGATGAGGTGGTGACTTGTCCAGGGTGTACCCTGCCTTCCGCCCGAATGCAGCTAAGATAGGCTCCAGCACCCCCCGCGACCCCGAAAGGGACAAGCGGTAGAAAATGGATGGATGGATGGACAATTATTTGAGGAAATACGGGAGAAAAAACACCGTCTGTCCAATGAATCCTTCACCTACTTGACTGTTGATACGCCAATCAATGAATCAATGAATCCTTCACCTACTTGACTGTTGATACGCCAATCAATGAATCAATGAATCCTTCACCTACTTGACTGTTGATACGCCAATCAATGAATCAATGAATCCTTCACCTACTTGACTGTTGATACGCCAATCAATGAATCAATGAATCCTTCACCTACTTGACTGTTGATACGCCAATCAATGAATCAATGAATCCTTCACCTACTTGACTGTTTATACGCCAATCAATGAATCAATGAATCCTTCACCTACTTGACTGTTGATACGCCAATCAATGAATCAATGAATCCTTCACCTACTTGACTGTTGATACACCAATCAATGAATCAATGAATCCTTCACCTACTTGACTGTTGATACGCCAATCAATGAATCAATGAATCCTTCACCTACTTGACTGTTGATACGCCAATCAATGAATCAATGAATCCTTCACCTACTTGACTGTTGATACGCCAATCAATGAATCAATGAATCCTTCACCTACTTGACTGTTGATACACCAATCAATGAATCCTTCACCTACTTGACTGTTTATACGCCAATCAATGAATCAATGAATCCTTCACCTACTTGACTGTTGATACACCAATCAATGAATCAATGAATCCTTCACCTACTTGACTGTTGATACGCCAATCAATGAATCTTTCACCTACTTGACTGTTGATACGCCAATCAATGAATCAATGAATCCTTCGCCTACTTGACTGTTGATACACCAATCAATGAATCAATGAATCCTTCACCTACTTGACTGTTGATACGCCAATCAATGAATCTTTCACCTACTTGACTGTTGATACACCAATCAATGAATCAATGAATCCTTCACCTACTTGACTGTTGATACGCCAATCAATGAATCTTTCACCTACTTGACTGTTGATACACCAATCAATGAATCAATGAATCCTTCACCTACTTGACTGTTGATACGCCAATCAAGCTTCCCATACCAACATGGCGCTTTGACGGCCGCACTTACCAGAGAAATATTACCAACAGGTTTGTAATGCGCATGTTTAAGGTTCTATAATGTTATGTCAAAGTTTAGAAGACTCTTTAATGAAAGTGTTGATAGTAGAAGACTCTTTAATGAAAGTGTTGATAGTCGCTGATCAACGTTGGCCAGCGAGGTAGAAAAGTGATGACGTCACAGTCCAGCATAGCAATCAGGCATAATGAAATCATGCAATAAACCATATTAGGCAGCAACAATGTTCATGTAAATCTATAACATGACATACATTTGTATTCATTAAAAGCAAAACTTTGAAGAGCTACTTAGTTGTTAGCTAGATGATATCTGTTGGCTAGCTAATTTTACTCCACAGCAGCATGGCAATTATTTCACACATTTTCTTACCTTTTAGCGGACACGTGTGCTTGTTGGTGACCTTTGTAAATATCAAAAGTGTACATTTTAAACCTTTTTTGAAAATACTCGTCTTCCTTTTGTTGTGAGTAGTGTGTGTGAGAGAGAGAGCGCTTGGTGGATGGCTTTGTGCAAAACATCAATAAAGTGACAGAGTTGCAACAAAACGATGGCCTCGTCATTCCGACCCAAGAGCGGAAGTGTAAGGAGCCAGTGGCGGGTAAAGTGGAGGCTGTTAACCCCAACAATGGAGGGTGTTACCCCCAATGATGGAGGGTGTTACGCCCCAACGATGGAGGGTGTTACGCCCCAACGATGGAGGGATTTACCCCCAACAATGGAGGGTGTTACCTCCATCGATGGAGGGTGTTAACCCCCAACGATGGAGGGATTTACCCCCAACAATGGAGGGTGTTAACCCCCAACAATGGAGGGTGTTAACCCCCAACAATGGAGGGTGTTACGCCCCAACGATGGAGGGTGTTACGCCCCAACGATGGAGGGATTTACTCCCAACAATGGAGGGTGTTACCTCCAACAATGGAGGGTGTTACCTCCAACAATGGAGGGTGTTAACCCCCAACAATGGAAGGTGTTACCTCCAACAATGGAAGGTGTTACCTCCAACAATGGAAGGTGTTACCTCCAACAATGGAAGGTGTTACCTCCAACAATGGAAGGTGTTACCTCCAACAATGGAAGGTGTTAACCCCCAACAATGGAGGGTGTTAACCCCCAACAATGGAGGGTGTTACCTCCAACAATGGAGGGTGTTACCTCCAACAATGGAGGGTGTTACCTCCAACAATGGAGGGTGTTACCTCCAACAATGGAGGGTGTTAACCCCCAACAATGGAAGGTGTTACCTCCAACAATGGAAGGTGTTACCTCCAACAATGGAAGGTGTTAACCCCCAACAATGGAGGGTGTTAACCCCCAACAATGGAGGGATTTACCCCCAACAATGGAGGGTGTTAACCCCCAACAATGGAGGGTGTTACGCCCCAACGATGGAGGGATTTACCCCCAACAATGGAGGGTGTTACCCCCAACAATGGAGGGTGTTACCTCCAACAATGGAGGGTGTTAACCCCCAACAATGGAGGGTGTTACGCCCCAACGATGGAGGGATTTACCCCCAACAATGGAGGGCGTTACCTCCAACAATGGAGGGTGTTAACCCCCAACAATGAAGGGTGTTACCTCCAACAATGGAAGGTGTTAACCCCCAACAATGGAGGTTGTTAACCCCCAACAATGGAGGGATTTACCCCCAACGATGGAGGGTGTTAACCCCCAACGATGGAGGGTGTTACGCCCCAACGATGGAGGGATTTACCCCCAACAATGGAGGGTGTTACCTCCAACAATGGAGGGTGCTACCTCCAACAATGGAGGGTGTTAACCCCCAACAATGGAGGGTGTTACGCCCCAACGATGGAGGGATATACTCCCAACAATGGAGGGTGTTACCTCCAACAATGGAGGGTGTTAACCCCCAACAATGGAGGGTGTTAACCCCCAACAATGGAGGGTGTTACCTCCAACAATGGAAGGTGTTAACCCCCAACAATGGAAGGTGTTAACCCCCAACAATGGAGGGTGTTACCTCCAACAATGGAAGGTGTTAACCCCCAACAATGGAAGGTGTTAACCTCCAACAATGGAGGGTGTTAACCCCCAACAATGGAGGGTGTTACCTCCAACAATGGAAGGTGTTAACCCCCAACAATGGAGGGTGTTAACCCCCAACAATGGAGGGTGTTAACCCCCAACAATGGAGGGTGTTACCTCCAACAATGGAAGGTGTTAACCCCCAACAATGGAAGGTGTTAACCTCCAACAATGGAGGGTGTTAACCCCCAACAATGGAGGGTGTTACCTCCAACAATGGAAGGTGTTAACCCCCAACAATGGAGGGTGTTACCTCCAACAATGGAAGGTGTTAACCCCCAACAATGGAGGCTGTTACCGTCTACCCTGCGGTGGGAGCCGACGAGCAGGAAAGGTGCAACACCTTCATTTGAAAGGAGTGTTGGGCCTGCTCTGATTGGTCAGCCTGCGTCAGCTTAACTGCAGTTAACTAAGTCAACAGACTCACTAACTTTAAGATGTCAAAATGTTTGTGTATATTTGGAAATGAAAGCAAAAGATGGATTTGAATGAATGTATTAAAAAAGACAATGAGTCGCTGTGGGAGAGAATGTTGTTTTAAGTGTGAGCATTCATCACTTCAAGGCTTGTTCAAAGTGAACGACAAACATTCATCACTTCAAGGCTTGTTCAAAGTGAACAACAAACGTCATCAACTCATCTGACGCTGACAGGATGGCAAAATGTTTCAGTCAGACAGAAAAAAAACCTTCAATGTTTACATCCATTTTCAACTCTTTGTCAATTGTACATCTTTGGAGATGACTGGAAGGCACTTTTGGTGAAGAAAAAAAAGACAACAAATGCATTAGAGGAAACAGAAACATAAATGCTTTGCTATACTTGACTGCAGGACAGAAAATGAATAAGTCACATCCCACCCAGGAAAAAAAGCAAAGCGAGCCAGAGAAGACGTCTGAAGGCACGTTGGCAGTTTGCAAGCTTCATCAAAAATGTTGTCAAACAGCATCAGCACTCAACACGTAGTAAGACACACCCTGGTTACCGTGACGACAAACGGCATCAGCACTGAACATGTAGTGCAGGGTTACCGTGACGACACCTCTTTGGTGTTAGGGAACACTCATTAGTGGCCAACATTCTGCTAAACAAACACAAATGACAAGTGAAGAAAGACAATTTGCATGCAAAACATTCAGCAGAACACCTGAGAAGACAACACTGCTGCTCAAAAAGTCCTTTCAGTGGATTTCACTTGAAATGAAGCTTGGTTGCTTTCACTTTCACATCTTGACGTTTGTGTGTGTGCGTGCACGTGTGCGTGCACGTGTGCACCTTCTCCTACGAGGCTGTGCGTGTTGACGTTTGACAGGGCTTGACGTATACCTCAACTGGACAAAAAGCTGTGTGTGTGTGTGTGTGTGTGTGTGTGTGTGTGTGTGTGTGTGTGTGTGTGTGTGTGTGTGTGTGTGTGTGTGTGTGTGTGTGTGTGTGTGTGTGTGTGTGTGTGTGTGTGTGTGTGTGTGTGTGTGTGTGTGTGTGTGTGTGTGTGTGTGTGTGTGTGTGTGTGTGTGTGTGTGTGTGTGTGTGTGTGTGTGTGTGTGTGTGTGTGTGTGTGTGTGTGTGTGTGTGTGTGTCAGCATTAGCACATGCAACAACGTACACGCAGAGCAAGGTCCTTTAAGTATGTGGATAGAAAAGCAGAAAGATCCCAGCAGTGGAAGTGATGCTGCAGGAAGGAGGCCACGTCTGCATGACATCATCACGTCTGCGTGACATCATCACGTCTGCGTGACATCACCACGTCCGCGTGACATCATCACGTCTGCGTGACATCACCACGTCTGCGTGACATCATCACGTCTGCGTGACATCATCACGTCTGCGTGACATCATCACGTCTGCGTGACATCACCACGTCTGTGTTACATCATCACGCAGTTCTCAGGCCTGACACCGCTCTGGAAGGAAGAGGAGGGTGAAAGGTCAGTGACAAAGTTGTCTCTTTTAAGCCTTTAAATTGTTTGACGACAAAAGACACGTGAAATGTGTTTTATGTTATTGTTATTTTGGCAAGTTAAAAAAAATGGTCTTGATGATATACATACGTATGCAGGACTGTCTCAGAAAATTGGAATATTGTGATAAAGTTCTTTATTTTCTGTAACGCAATTAAAAAAAACAAAAATGTCATACATTGTGGATTCATTACACATCAACTGAAATATTGCAAGCCTTTTATTATTTTAATATTGCTGATTATGGCATACAGCTTAAGAAAACTCAAAAATCCCATCTCAAAAAATTAGAATATTTCCTCAGACCAAGTAAAAAATAAAGATTTATGACAGCAAAACAAAATCCAACATTTGAAAATGTCAATGAATGCACTCAGTACTTGGTTGGGAATCCTTTTGCACGGATGACTGCACCAATGTGGCGTGGCATGGAGCCAATCAGCCTGTGGCATTGCTGAGGTGTTATGGATGCTTCAATAGCGGCCTTTAGCTCATTTGCATTATTGTCTTTCAGCTTCTTCTTCACAATACCCCACAAATTCTCTATGGGGTTCAGGTCAGGGGAGTTGGCAGGCCAATGGAGGACAGTAATGCCATGGTCAGTACACCACTTACTGCTGGTTTTGCCACTGTGGGCAGGTGCCAGATCCTGCTGGAAAATGAAATCATCATCTCCATAGAGCTTTTCAACAGATAGAAGCATGTATTGCTCTAAAATCTCTTGGTACACCGCTGCATTGACTCTGGACTTGATGAAACAGCAGCTGACATGGCTCCCCAAACCATTGCTGACTGTGGGAACTTCACACTGGATTTCAAGCAACTTGGATTTTTCTCCTCTCCAGCCTTCCTCCAGACTCTAGCGCCTTGACTTCCAAATGAAATACAAAACTTGCTTTCATCTGAAAACAGGACTCTGGACCACTCTGCAACTGTCCAGTGCTTCTTTTCCATAGCCCAAGTCAGACGCTTCTAGAGATTTTAGAGCACTACATGCTTCCATCTGTTGAAAAGTTCTATGGAGATGATGATTTCATTTTCCAGCACAGTGCCAAAACCAGCAGTAAGTGGTGTACTGACCATGGCATTACTGTCCTCCATTGGCCTGCCAACTCCCCTGACCTGAACCCCATAGAGAATTTGTGGGGTATTGTGAAGAAGAAGCTGAAAGACAATAATGCAAATGAGCTAAAGGCCGCTATTGAAGCCTCCATAACACCTCAGCAATGCCACAGGCTGATTGGCTCCATGCCACGCCACATTGGTGCAGTCATCCGTGCAAAAGGATTCCCAACCAAGTACTGAGTGCATTCATTGACATTTTCAAATGTTAGATTTTGTTTTGCTGTTAGAAATCTTTATTTTTTTACTTGGTCTGAGGAAATATTCTAATTTTTTGAGATGGGATTTTTGAGTTTTCTTAAGCTGTATGCCATAATCAGCAATATTAAAATAATAAAAGGCTTGCAATATTTCAGTTGATGTGTAATAAATCCAGAATGTATGACATTTTTGTTTTTTTAATTGCATTACAGAAAATAAAGAACTTTATCACAATATTCTAATTTTCTGAGACAGTCCTGTATATATACATACATACATATATATGTATGTATATATATATACATATATGTGTATATATATATATATATATATATATATATATATATATATATATATTATATATATATATATATATATATATATATATATATATGTCATCATTGATATATAAACTATCAGACTGTGTGGTCGCTAGTAGTGGCTTTCAGTAGGCCTTTAATGGGCATAACAACTTCAACATGGAATTCATCTTTTACAGTATGTTAATGTTTAAATATGTTTAAAGTATGTTTGTTTAAATATGTTTAAAGTATGTTTATGTTTAAATATGTTTAAAGTATGTTTATGTTTAAATATGTTTAAAGTATGTTTATGTTTAAATAGGTTTAAAGTTTGTTTATGTTTAAATATGTTTAAAGTATGTTTCCAACTTTGTGGGAAGACTTTGGAAAAGACCCTTTTTAGCTATACTTGGCTGAGTTTGGTGTGGAAGAACACCACCACCACCACCACCACCTGACCTCACCTATGGGTTTAACCCCACTTCCTGTGTCCCAATACTTTTGTCCTTGTGGTGTATAATAATAATAAATATGATAAGATGCTACCTGTCTGGGCTGGTTAGTGCCCATGAAAAAGGAATGTCCCACAAGGGGGTCGGCCCCGCCGCCTCCACCGCCGCCGCAACCATCGCGGTCAGACGGCTGTCCGCAGGAGTCGCAGATGACGGTGCGGCTGCGCAAGTTGTACTCGTTGTCGCCGCTGGTGCTGTGAGCGCCCTGCAGAAGTAGCACGTTAGCCAGCGCACACGCCACAACGTAGCCGCTTCACCGCCATGATAGCTACCATGTCGTCGTCGTCCTCCTGGAAGAGGCTGCGGGTGACTTTCCTGGCGGCCATTTCCTGGCAGAGAGCGTCCTTGTTAAAGGTGATCACACATCAGACTTTGCCACTGTTACCTCTCCACTGGCGCTGAGCAGGACCGTCTGCAGGAGGTCGCCGCTGCCCCAGGAGTCCTGGCTCTTCCACAGCAGGTCAGACGGGGGGGCGTGGCTACCGCCGCTGGACGCCGCCCAGATCTGCAGAGTTCAAAGGTCGCCCTTACTGAGGATCTTGTATGGATACTTCATTCATCACGTTTGTAAGTTTGAACTAAAAGTGTTTCTACTTACTATGTGGGATGTTTGTACGTGTAATGAAGCTAGCATATTATTAACTTATTCTTCTTGTATTGTTTCACAACACCAACACTGATTAGCTGATTGGAGAGCTAGCTTGCGCCGCTAGTGGGTCCATGACCATGACTTGTGTTTTGTTTGATCAGCCGTTTTACTGCCGTGTTACAGACACCGTTTGGAAACAATGAAGGCAAACCAGAAAAGATGAAAAGGAAGGTTTTGTACAATGAGTATGAATATGAAACTTCTCAACCTTGAAGCTATGTGTCTGTCTTTAAAAGCATCAATTGTTCCAAAGATGGATTTAAACACTGAGTGGTACACGCGTGTCCTGTTGGACAAAAACATGCACTGTATCCAAAGAAATTGTATCCTTTTTTACAAGTGATGCCCTCCCATGTTCCTTCTGTCGAGAGTCTGCTGGGAAACATGGCGAGGAAACAATCCACTCATGAAACATGGCGAGGAAACAATCCACTCATGAAACATGGCGAGGAAACAATCCACTCATGAAACATGGCGAGGAAACAATCCACTCATGAAACATGGCGAGGTTCATAAAGGAAACAATCCACTCATGAAACATGGCGGGCTTCATAAAGAAAACAATCCACTCATGAAACATGGCGGGCTTCATAAAGGAAACAATCCACTCATGAAACATGGCGAGGAAACAATCCATTCATGAAACATGGCGAGGAAACAATCTACTCATGAAACATGGCGAGGTTCATAAAGGAAACAATCCACTCATGAAACATGGCGGGCTTCATAAAGAAAACAATCCACTCATGAAACATGGCGGGCTTCATAAAGGAAACAATCCACTCATGAAACATGGCGGGCTTCATAAAGGAAACAATCCACTCATGAAACATGGCGAAGTTCATAAAGGAAACAATCCACTCATGAAACATGGCGAAGTTCATAAAGGAAACAATCCACTCATGAAACGTGGCGGGCTTCATAAAGGAAAAAATCCACTCATGAAACATGGCGGGCTTCATAAAGGAAACAATCCACTCATGAAACATGGTGGGGTTCATAAAGGAAACAATCCACTCATGAAACATGGCGGGCTTCATAAAGGAAACAATCCACTCATGAAACATGGCGGGGTTCATAAATGAAACAATCCACTCATGAATCATGGAGAGGAAACAATCCACTCATGAAACATGGCGGGCTTCATAAAGGAAACAATCCACTCATGAAACATGGCGGGGTTCATAAAGGAAAAAATCCACTCATGAAACATGGCGAGGAAACAATCCACTCATGAAACATGGCGAGGAAACAATCCACTCATGAAACATGGCGGGCTTCATAAAGGAAACAATCCACTCATGAAACATGGCGGGCTTCATAAAGGAAACAATCCACTCATGAAACATGGCGGGCTTCATAAAGGAAACAATCCACTCATGAAACATGGCGGGCTTCATAAAGGAAACAATCCACTCATGAAACATGGCGGGCTTCATAAAGGAAACAATCCACTCATGAAACATGGCGAGGTTCATAAAGGAAACAATCCACTCATGAAACATGGCGGGCTTCATAAAGGAAACAATCTACTCATGAAACATGGCGGGCTTCATAAAGGAAACAATCCACTCATGAAACATGGCGGGCTTCATAAAGGAAACAATCCACTCATGAAACATGGAGAGGAAACAATCCACTCATGAAACATGGCGGGCTTCATAAAGGAAACAATCCACTCATGAAACATGGCGGGCTTCATAAAGGAAACAATCCACTCATGAAACATGGCGGGCTTCATAAAGGAAACAATCTACTCATGAAACATGGCGGGCTTCATAAAGGAAACAATCCACTCATGAAACATGGTGGGGTTCATAAAGGAAACAATCCACTCATGAAACATGGCGGGCTTCATAAAGGAAACAATCCACTCATGAAACATGGCGGGGTTCATAAATGAAACAATCCACTCATGAAACATGGAGAGGAAACAATCCACTCATGAAACATGGCGGGCTTCATAAAGGAAACAATCCACTCATGAAACATGGCGGGGTTCATAAAGGAAACAATCCACTCATGAAACATGGCGAGGAAACAATCCACTCATGAAACATGGCGAGGAAACAATCCACTCATGAAACATGGCGGGCTTCATAAAGGAAACAATCCACTCATGAAACATGGCGGGCTTCATAAAGGAAACAATCCACTCATGAAACATGGCGGGCTTCATAAAGGAAACAATCCACTCATGAAACATGGCGGGCTTCATAAAGGAAACAATCCACTCATGAAACATGGCGGGCTTCATAAAGGAAACAATCCACTCATGAAACATGGCGAGGTTCATAAAGGAAACAATCCACTCATGAAACATGGCGGGCTTCATAAAGGAAACAATCCACTCATGAAACATGGTGGGGTTCATAAAGGAAACAATCCACTCATGAAACATGGCGGGCTTCATAAAGGAAAAAATCCACTCATGAAACATGGCGGGGTTCATAAATGAAACAATCCACTCATGAAACATGGAGAGGAAACAATCCACTCATGAAACATGGCGGGCTTCATAAAGGAAACAATCCACTCATGAAACATGGCGGGGTTCATAAAGGAAACAATCCACTCATCCTTTTGTCATATTGTGTCATCCTTTTGTCATATTGTGTCTTCCTTTTGTCATATTGTGTCTTCCTTTTGTCATATTGTGTCTTCCTTTTGTCATAGTGTGTCTTCCTTTTGTCATATTGTGTCATCCTTTTGTCATATTGTGTCATCCTTTTGTCATATTGTGTCTTCCTTTTGTCATATTGTGTCTTCCTTTTGTCATATTGTGTCTTCCTTTTGTCATATTGTGTCTTCCTTTTGTCATATTGTGTCTTTGTTTTGTCATATTGTGTCTTTGTTTTGTCATATTGTGTCTTCGTTTTGTCATATTGTGTCTTCCTTTTGTCATATTGTGTCTTCCTTTTGTCATATTGTGTCATCCTTTTGTCATATTGTGTCTTCCTTTTGTCATATTGTGTCTTCCTTTTGTCATATTGTGTCTTCCTTTTGTCATATTGTGTCTTCCTTTTGTCATATTGTGTCTTTGTTTTGTCATATTGTGTCTTTGTTTTGTCATATTGTGTCTTTGTTTTGTCATATTGTGTCTTTGTTTTGTCATATTGTGTCTTCCTTTTGTCATATTGTGTCATCCTTTTGTCATATTGTGTCTTCCTTTTGTCATATTGTGTCTTCCTTTTGTCATATTGTGT
Organism: Entelurus aequoreus; assembly: GCF_033978785.1. NCBI lineage: Eukaryota > Metazoa > Chordata > Actinopteri > Syngnathiformes > Syngnathidae > Entelurus > Entelurus aequoreus. The sequence goes on along the minus strand of NC_084741.1, from coordinate 74,485,850 downwards.
CTTCCTTTTGTCATATTGTGTCTTCCTTTTGTCATATTGTGTCTTCCTTTTGTCATATTGTGTCTTCCTTTTGTCTTCCTTTTGTCATATTGTGTCTTCCTTTTGTCATATTGTGTCTTCCTTTTGTCATATTGTGTCTTCCTTTTGTCATAGTGTGTCTTCCTTTTGTCATATTGTGTCATCCTTTTGTCATATTGTGTCATCCTTTTGTCATATTGTGTCTTCCTTTTGTCATATTGTGTCTTCCTTTTGTCATATTGTGTCTTCCTTTTGTCATATTGTGTCTTCCTTTTGTCATATTGTGTCTTTGTTTTGTCATATTGTGTCTTTGTTTTGTCATATTGTGTCTTCGTTTTGTCATATTGTGTCTTCCTTTTGTCATATTGTGTCTTCCTTTTGTCATATTGTGTCATCCTTTTGTCATATCGTGTCTTCCTTTTGTCATATTGTGTCTTCCTTTTGTCATATTGTGTCTTCCTTTTGTCATATTGTGTCTTCCTTTTGTCATATTGTGTCTTTGTTTTGTCATATTGTGTCTTTGTTTTGTCATATTGTGTCTTTGTTTTGTCATATTGTGTCTTTGTTTTGTCATATTGTGTCTTCCTTTTGTCATATTGTGTCATCCTTTTGTCATATTGTGTCTTCCTTTTGTCATATTGTGTCTTCCTTTTGTCATATTGTGTCTTCCTTTTGTCATATTGTGTCTTCCTTTTGTCATATTGTGTCTTCCTTTTGTCATATTGTGTCTTCCTTTTGTCATATTGTGTCTTCCTTTTGTCTTCCTTTTGTCATATTGTGTCTTCCTTTTGTCATATTGTGTCTTCCTTTTGTCATATTGTGTCTTCCTTTTGTCATATTGTGTCTTCCTTTTGTGATATTGTGTCTTCCTTTTGTCATATTGTGTCTTCCTTGTAAATAAACATTTACACAATGTAAATAAGTATTTACACAATGTAAATAAACATTTACAGAATGTAAATAAACATTTACACAATGTAAATAAACATTTACACAATGTAAATAAACATTTACACAATGTAAATAAACATGTACACAATGTAAATAAGCATTTACACAATGTAAATAAACATTTACAGAATGTAAATAAACATTTACACAATGTAAATAAACATTTACACAATGTAAATAAACATTTACAGAATGTAAATAAACATTTACACAATGTAAATAAACATGTACACAATGTAAATAAACATGTACACAATGTAAATAAGCATTTACACAATGTAAATAAACATTTACACAATGTAAAACATTTACACAATGTAAATAAACATTTACACAATGTAAATAAACATTTACACAATGTAAATAAACATTTACACAATGTAAATAAACATTTACAGAATGTAAATAAACATTTACACAATGTAAATAAACATGTACACAATGTAAATAAGCATTTACACAATGTAAATAAACATTTACAGAATGTAAATAAACATTTACACAATGTAAATAAACATTTACAGAATGTAAATAAACATTTACACAATGTAAATAAACATTTCCATTGTGTAAATAAACATTTCCATAGTGTAAATAAGTCCTTCCAGTGCATAAATGGTGAGAAGATGGTCAGACTTACAGTGACGGTGGCTCCAGCCTTCAGGTTGAACTTGTGTGGGAACTTGTAGATGATGGGGTTGGCTCCTCCCACCGTTCTCCTCACCTGCCAGCCGGCCAGTGATTGGTCCTGAGGGCGAGAGTGCTCAGACAGGTGCGTGTGTGGGCGTGGTCTTCCATACAAAACAATCACCTCGTCGCTTTTGTTGCAGAGTCGGACAAACTTGCCGTCCAGGTCCACCTCGTCCACGGTGACGCGGCCGCTGGCTGAGGCGTGCTGGCTGATGCGCGTCTTGGTGACGGTGCCGCCCACCACGCTGGAGGCCTCGCTGTCGTTGTCGTTGAGGCGCCGCTTCTTGGCCACCGCCGTGCCCGAGGAGGTGCGGCTGCTGGAGGCGGCGGCGTGGCCCAGGCGGCTGTGGGAGGAGCCTGAGGTGCGGGTCACCGTCACCCTGGCTTGGGTAGGGCTGGGCGACAGACGCAACCTGAGGGGGGGAGGAGCCAATCAGCACACGGCTTGGAAGTGGCACGCTCCACGCCACGCTCACCTCTCCTCCTCGCCCTCCAGCAGCTTCCTGTAGGCGCTGATCTCCATGTCCAGCGTCAGCTTGATGTCCAGCAGCTCCTGGTACTCGTCCAGCTGCCTCTGCAGGCGAGCTCGCATGGCGGCCATGTCGCGCTCCTTCTCCTCCAGACGTCTGCGCATCAGGTCACGCTCGCGGCTCAGCGTCTCCTCCAGCTCGCGCACCTTCGCCTCGCTCAGGGACAGCTGGCAACACACACACGGCCGCTTACACCTCTTGGAGAGTGTGTGTGTGTGTGTGTGTGTGTGTGTGTGTGTGTGTGTGTGTGTGTGTGTGTGTGTGTGTGTGTGTGTGTGTGTGTGTGTGTGTGTGTGTGTGTGTGTGTGTGTGTGTGCGTGTGTGTGTGTGTGTGTGTGTGTGTGTGTGTGTGTGCGTGTGTGTGTGCGTGTGTGTGTGTGTGTGTGTGTGTGTGTGTGCGTGTGTGTGTGTGTGTGCGCACCTGCTTCTGCAGCTGCCCCAGCTGTCCTGACATGCTCTCCATGCGCATGCGTGTCTGCTGCAGCTCTTCATGAGCGGCGCCCACCAAGTGGCTGTTCCTGTCGGCCGACTGGCGGGCGTTCTCCAGCTGACCAGACAGGAAGTGGAATTATTAGCATTTGTTAGACAACAAAGCAAATGAAACAGGAAGTGGAATTATTAGCATTTGTTAGACAACAAAGCAAATGAAACAGGAAACAATTGGGATATTTTTGTTGTTTTTTTTTTAGTTGTGTAAATGTTCTGAAGGGTTAATAATAATAATAGTAAGTAAATTAAAAGCATTGCAATAAAATAGTGAAAACTATGTGATTGAAATAATAAAATGGTAAATATGTGTAGTGAACTAAATGTAAAAAAGAACATGTTTTTACAGTTATGCCATTGTTTCGTAAGGTTACTAATAATAAGCAAGTACGGTAAATAAGAAGTAATCCAACAAAATAATGACAAAATGATAATATAAATATTGAAATGGCAAAAAGGAACATATTTCTAAAGTTCCTAGCAAGTACAGTACATAGAAAATAATGCAACACAATCCAAATAATGACAACATTGTTAAATGATCAAAAAGTGTCATGAACTGGACAGTTTTTTAGTTATGCAACTTTTATGAAAGGTCATAAAAAGTAATAGAACAAAATTACAAATGTCATTAAAATGGTAAAGATGTGCAGTGAATTAGACATATTTATATAGTTATGCCATTTTTAGTAGGAGCAACTTTTATGAAAAGTAATCATAAAAAGTTAAATGTTTACACAAATGGTAGAAATGTGTAGACAACGTGACGACAAAGGGACATATTTTTGCGTCTAATAATTAAAAAGTCATACAAAAACATTTTTTAGTCAGACTTTTTTTCTAAAATGTGAATAAAAAATACAAGAAATTAATTGTATGACTTAAAAATGTGGAGTAAAAAGAAGAACATTTGTTAGCGACGCACATTTCATGAACGTTTAATAAGTTATACAACATTTACAATGCAAATATTGCAATAGAGAAAATATACTGAAGGATTTTTTATGAAGGGTAATAAGTAAATAATGATAAATATGATGCTGCAGGTGGTGGTAGAAATATGATTATGATGCTGCAGGTGGTGGTAGAAATATGATTATGATGCTGCAGGTGGTGGTAGAAATATGATTATGATGCTGCAGGTGGTGGTAGAAATATGATTATGATGCTGCAGGTGGTGGTAGAAATATGATTATGATGCTGCAGGTGGTGGTAGAAATATGATTATGCTGCTGCAGGTGGTGGTAGAAATATGATTATGATGCTGCAGGTGGTGGTAAAAATATGATTCTGATGCTGCAGGTGGTGGTAGAAATATGATTATGATGCTGCAGGTGGTGGTAGAAATATGATTCTGATGCTGCAGGTGGTGGTAGAAATATGATTATGATGCTGCAGGTGGTGGTAGAAATATGATTATGATGCTGCAGGTGGTGGTAGAAATATGATTATGATGCTGCAGGTGGTGGTAGAAATATGATTATGATGCTGCAGGTGGTGGTAGAAATATGATTATGATGCTGCAGGTGGTGGTAGAAATATGATTATGATGCTGCAGGTGGTGGTAGAAATATGATTATGCTGCAGGTGGTGGTAGAAATATGATTATGCTGCTGCAGGTGGTGGTAGAAATATGATTCTGATGCTGCAGGTGGTGGTAGAAATATGATTCTGATGCTGCAGGTGGTGGTAGAAATATGATTATGATGCTGCAGGTGGTGGTAGAAATATGATTCTGATGCTGCAGGTGGTGGTAGAAATATGATTCTGATGCTGCAGGTGGTGGTAGAAATATGATTATGATGCTGCAGGTGGTGGTAGAAATATGATTATGATGCTGCAGGTGGTGTTAGAAATATGATTATGATGCTGCAGGTGGTGTTAGAAATATGATTATGATGCTGCAGGTGGTGGTAGAAATATGATTATGATGCTGCAGGTGGTGGTAGAAATATGATTATGATGCTGCAGGTGGTGGTAGAAATATGATTATGCTGCTGCAGGTGGTGGTAGAAATATGATTATGCTGCTGCAGGTGGTGGTAGAAATATGATTATGATGCTGCAGGTGGTGGTAGAAATATGATTATGATGCTGCAGGTGGTGGTAGAAATATGATTATGCTGCTGCAGGTGGTGGTAGAAATATGATTATGATGCTGCAGGTGGTGGTAGAAATATGATTATGCTGCTGCAGGTGGTGGTAGAAATATGATTATGATGCTGCAGGTGGTGGTAAAAATATGATTCTGATGCTGCAGGTGGTGGTAGAAATATGATTATGATGCTGCAGGTGGTGGTAGAAATATGATTATGATGCTGCAGGTGGTGGTAGAAATATGATTATGATGCTGCAGGTGGTGGTAGAAATATGATTATGATGCTGCAGGTGGTGGTAGAAATATGATTATGCTGCTGCAGGTGGTGGTAGAAATATGATTATGATGCTGCAGGTGGTGGTAAAAATATGATTCTGATGCTGCAGGTGGTGGTAGAAATATGATTATGATGCTGCAGGTGGTGGTAGAAATATGATTCTGATGCTGCAGGTGGTGGTAGAAATATGATTATGATGCTGCAGGTGGTGGTAGAAATATGATTATGATGCTGCAGGTGGTGGTAGAAATATGATTATGATGCTGCAGGTGGTGGTAGAAATATGATTATGATGCTGCAGGTGGTGGTAGAAATATGATTATGATGCTGCAGGTGGTGGTAGAAATATGATTATGATGCTGCAGGTGGTGGTAGAAATATGATTATGCTGCAGGTGGTGGTAGAAATATGATTATGCTGCTGCAGGTGGTGGTAGAAATATGATTCTGATGCTGCAGGTGGTGGTAGAAATATGATTCTGATGCTGCAGGTGGTGGTAGAAATATGATTATGATGCTGCAGGTGGTGGTAGAAATATGATTATGATGCTGCAGGTGGTGTTAGAAATATGATTATGATGCTGCAGGTGGTGTTAGAAATATGATTATGATGCTGCAGGTGGTGGTAGAAATATGATTATGATGCTGCAGGTGGTGGTAGAAATATGATTATGATGCTGCAGGTGGTGGTAGAAATATGATTATGCTGCTGCAGGTGGTGGTAGAAATATGATTATGCTGCTGCAGGTGGTGGTAGAAATATGATTATGATGCTGCAGGTGGTGGTAGAAATATGATTATGATGCTGCAGGTGGTGGTAGAAATATGATTATGCTGCTGCAGGTGGTGGTAGAAATATGATTATGATGCTGCAGGTGGCGGTAGAGTACCTTGGAGTTGAAGGTCTTCTCCAGCTCCGCCTTGTAGAAGCCCACCTGCTCCTCGTGCTGCGCCCTCAGCTCGGCCAGCGCCTCCGCCAGCTTGCTCTCGAACTCAATGTGCCGCCCGCCGTCCACGTCCACCACGCGCGACTCGTAGCGCCGCTTGGACTCGCGTAGTTCCTGCAAGCGCCACACCAATGTGTTGCGGCCGGGGGAAGACGCAGGTGTTTGAGGTGTGTCACCTCGTTGGAGATGTTCTTCTGGAACTCCAGCTCCTCCTTCAGGGTCTGCAGGCGGTTCTCAGCATCCACCCGCCTCAGCATCTCGTCATGAAGCTGCCTCTTGGCGTCCGCCAGGGCCAAGTCCAACTGCGGGACCACAAGGTTCGGGACTTGAAAAGAAACTTTGACACTTGACCCTGGAACACATTCTTTTCTTCTCTGCTATTTAACAGCAAATCTGTCACCAGATTGTGTTTGCATATGTAGTAGCGGGGCCGGGCCACTAGGTGGAGCCAACATTCAGCTGCCAATCAAAGATGGCGAGCACATTTACCTTGGCCAGCTGGGCCTTCAGGTCCTTCACCTCGGCCTCCAGGGCCCGCTTCTCCGCCAGGGCCGTGCTGAGGGAGGCATCTTTGGAATTGAGCAGCGCCTCCAGGTCTCGAAGGCGGGCCAGAGCCGCTTCCAGGTCGGACTCCTTCCTGCTGTTCCTGCCAGGACCACAGAAGAAGAAGAAGAAGAAAGCTCAGATGTGAAGAACGCAGCAGCTAAAATATCACACTCATGCATATTACACCTTGAACATGTACATTTCATATTCTACAACAAAGGATGGATTTCCTATACTTTCATGTCATTCATTTGTTATATGAATGATATATAAAGCATTTCATACATTTACATTCATACTTTCATGTCATTCATTTGCTATATGAATGATAGATCATGCATTTCATACATTTACATTCATACTTTCATGTCATTCATTTGCTATATGAATGATATATAAAGCATTTCATACATTTACATTCATACTTTCATGTCATTCATTTGCTATATGAATGATATATAAAGCATTTCATACATTTACATTCATACTTTCATGTCATTCATTTGCTATATGAATGATAGATCATGCATTTCATACATTTACATTCATACTTTCATGTCATTCATTTGCTATATGAATGATATATAAAGCATTTCATACATTTACATTCATACTTTCATGTCATTCATTTGCTATATGAATGATATATAAAGCATTTCATACATTTACATTCATACTTTCATGTCATTCATTTGCTACATGAATGATATATAAAGCATTTCATACATTTACATTCATACTTTCATGTCATTCATTTGCTATATGAATGATAGATCATGCATTTCATACATTTACATTCATACTTTCATGTCATTCATTTGCTATATGAATGATAGATCATGCATTTCATACATTTACATTCATACTTTCATGTCATTCATTTTTGCTATATGAATGATATATAAAGCATTTCATACATTTACATTCATACTTTCATGTCATTCATTTGCTATATGAATGATATATCATGCATTTCATACATTTACATTCATACTTTCATGTCATTCATTTTTGCTATATGAATGATATATAAAGCATTTCATACATTTACATTCATACTTTCATGTCATTAATTTGCTATATGAATGATATATCATGCATTTCATACATTTACATTCATACTTTCATGTCATTCATTTGCTTTATGAATGATATATAAAGCATTTCATACATTTACATTCATACTTTCATGTCATTCATTTGCTTTATGAATGATAGATCATGCATTTCATACATTTACATTCATACTTTCATGTCATTCATTTGCTTTATGAATGATATATAAAGCATTTCATACATTTACATTCATACTTTCATGTCATTCATTTGCTATATGAATGATAGATCATGCATTTCATACATTTACATTCATACTTTCATGTCATTCATTTGCTTTATGAATGATATATAAAGCATTTCATACATTTACATTCATACTTTCATGTCATTCATTTGCTTTTTTTACATTCATACTTTCATGTCATTCATTTGCTTTATGAATGATATATAAAGCATTTCATACATTTACATTCATACTTTCATGTCATTCATTTGCTATATGAATGATAGATCATGCATTTCATACATTTACATTCATACTTTCATGTCATTCATTTTTGCTATATGAATGATATATAAAGCATTTCATACATTTACATTCATACTTTCATGTCATTAATTTGCTATATGAATGATATATCATGCATTTCATACATTTACATTCATACTTTCATGTCATTCATTTGCTTTATGAATGATATATAAAGCATTTCATACATTTACATTCATACTTTCATGTCATTCATTTGCTTTATGAATGATAGATCATGCATTTCATACATTTACATTCATACTTTCATGTCATTCATTTGCTTTATGAATGATATATAAAGCATTTCATACATTTACATTCATACTTTCATGTCATTCATTTGCTATATGAATGATAGATCATGCATTTCATACATTTACATTCATACTTTCATGTCATTCATTTGCTTTATGAATGATATATAAAGCATTTCATACATTTACATTCATACTTTCATGTCATTCATTTGCTTTATGAATGATATATAAAGCATTTCATACATTTACATTCATACTTTCATTTCATTCATTTGCTATATGAATGATAGATCATGCATTTCATACATTTACATTCATACTTTCATGTCATTCATTTGCTATATGAATGATATATAAAGCATTTCATACATTTACATTCATACTTTCATGTCATTCATTTGCTATATGAATGATATATAAAGCATTTCATACATTTACATTCATACTTTCATGTCATTCATTTGCTTTATGAATGATATATAAAGCATTTCATACATTTACATTCATACTTTCATGTCATTCATTTGCTATATGAATGATAGATCATGCATTTCATACATTTACATTCATACTTTCATGTCATTCATTTGCTATATGAATGATAGATCATGCATTTCATACATTTACATTCATACTTTCATGTCATTCATTTGCTATATGAATGATATATAAAGCATTTCATACATTTACATTCATACTTTCATGTCATTCATTTGCTATATGAATGATAGATCATGCATTTCATACATTTACATTCATACTTTCATGTCATTCATTTGCTATATGGATATATAAAGCATTTCATACATTTACATTCATACTTTCATGTCATTCATTTGCTATATGAATGATATATAAAGCATTTCATACATTTACATTCATACTTTCATGTCATTCATTTGCTATATGAATGATATATAAAGCATTTCATACATTTACATTCATACTTTCATGTCATTAATTTGCTATATGAATGATACATCATGCATTTCATACATTTACATTCATACTTTCATGTCATTCATTTGCTATATGAATGATAGATCATGCATTTCATACATTTACATTCATACTTTCATGTCATTCATTTTTGCTATATGAATGATATATAAAGCATTTCATACATTTACATTCATACTTTCATGTCATTAATTTGCTATATGAATGATATATCATGCATTTCATACATTTACATTCATACTTTCATGTCATTCATTTGCTTTATGAATGATATATAAAGCATTTCATACATTTACATTCATACTTTCATGTCATTCATTTGCTTTATGAATGATAGATCATGCATTTCATACATTTACATTCATACTTTCATGTCAGTCATTTGCTTTATGAATGATATATAAAGCATTTCATACATTTACATTCATACTTTCATGTCATTCATTTGCTATATGAATGATAGATCATGCATTTCATACATTTACATTCATACTTTCATGTCATTCATTTGCTTTATGAATGATATATAAAGCATTTCATACATTTACATTCATACTTTCATGTCATTCATTTGCTTTTTTTACATTCATACTTTCATGTCATTCATTTGCTTTATGAATGATATATAAAGCATTTCATACATTTACATTCATACTTTCATGTCATTCATTTGCTATATGAATGATAGATCATGCATTTCATACATTTACATTCATACTTTCATGTCATTCATTTTTGCTATATGAATGATATATAAAGCATTTCATACATTTACATTCATACTTTCATGTCATTAATTTGCTATATGAATGATATATCATGCATTTCATACATTTACATTCATACTTTCATGTCATTCATTTGCTTTATGAATGATATATAAAGCATTTCATACATTTACATTCATACTTTCATGTCATTCATTTGCTTTATGAATGATAGATCATGCATTTCATACATTTACATTCATACTTTCATGTCATTCATTTGCTTTATGAATGATATATAAAGCATTTCATACATTTACATTCATACTTTCATGTCATTCATTTGCTATATGAATGATAGATCATGCATTTCATACATTTACATTCATACTTTCATGTCATTCATTTGCTATATGAATGATATATAAAGCATTTCATACATTTACATTCATACTTTCATGTCATTCATTTGCTATATGAATGATATATAAAGCATTTCATACATTTACATTCATACTTTCATGTCATTCATTTGCTTTATGAATGATATATAAAGCATTTCATACATTTACATTCATACTTTCATGTCATTCATTTGCTATATGAATGATAGATCATGCATTTCATACATTTACATTCATACTTTCATGTCATTCATTTGCTATATGAATGATAGATCATGCATTTCATACATTTACATTCATACTTTCATGTCATTCATTTGCTATATGAATGATATATAAAGCATTTCATACATTTACATTCATACTTTCATGTCATTCATTTGCTATATGAATGATAGATCATGCATTTCATACATTTACATTCATACTTTCATGTCATTCATTTGCTATATGAATGATATATAAAGCATTTCATACATTTACATTCATACTTTCATGTCATTCATTTGCTATATGAATGATATATAAAGCATTTCATACATTTACATTCATACTTTCATGTCATTCATTTGCTATATGAATGATATATAAAGCATTTCATACATTTACATTCATACTTTCATGTCATTAATTTGCTATATGAATGATAGATCATGCATTTCATACATTTACATTCATACTTTCATGTCATTCATTTGCTATATGAATGATAGATCATGCATTTCATACATTTACATTCATACTTTCATGTCATTCATTTGCTTTATGAATGATAGATCATGCATTTCATACATTTACATTCATACTTTCATGTCATTCATTTGCTTTATGAATGATATATAAAGCATTTCATACATTTACATTCATACTTTCGTGTCATTCATTTGCTATATGAATGATAGATCATGCATTTCATACATTTACATTCATACTTTCATGTCATTCATTTGCTTTATGAATGATAGATCATGCATTTCATACATTTACATTCATACTTTCATGTCATTCATTTGCTTTATGAATGATATATAAAGCATTTCATACATTTACATTCATACTTTCATGTCATTCATTTGCTATATGAATGATAGATCATGCATTTCATACATTTACATTCATACTTTCATGTCATTCATTTGCTATATGAATGATAGATCATGCATTTCATACATTTACATTCATACTTTCATGTCATTCATTTGCTATATGAATGATATATAAAGCATTTCATACATTTACATTCATACTTTCATGTCATTCATTTGCTATATGAATGATAGATCATGCATTTCATACATTTACATTCATACTTTCATGTCATTCATTTGCTATATGAATGATATATAAAGCATTTCATACATTTACATTCATACTTTCATGTCATTCATTTGCTATATGAATGATATATAAAGCATTTCATACATTTACATTCATACTTTCATGTCATTCATTTGCTATATGAATGATATATAAAGCATTTCATACATTTACATTCATACTTTCATGTCATTAATTTGCTATATGAATGATAGATCATGCATTTCATACATTTACATTCATACTTTCATGTCATTCATTTGCTATATGAATGATAGATCATGCATTTCATACATTTACATTCATACTTTCATGTCATTCATTTTTGCTATATGAATGATATATAAAGCATTTCATACATTTACATTCATACTTTCATGTCATTAATTTGCTATATGAATGATATATCATGCATTTCATACATTTACATTCATACTTTCATGTCATTCATTTGCTTTATGAATGATATATAAAGCATTTCATACATTTACATTCATACTTTCATGTCATTCATTTGCTTTATGAATGATAGATCATGCATTTCATACATTTACATTCATACTTTCATGTCATTCATTTGCTTTATGAATGATATATAAAGCATTTCATACATTTACATTCATACTTTCATGTCATTCATTTGCTATATGAATGATAGATCATGCATTTCATACATTTACATTCATACTTTCATGTCATTCATTTGCTTTATGAATGATATATAAAGCATTTCATACATTTACATTCATACTTTCATGTCATTCATTTGCTTTATGAATGATAGATCATGCATTTCATACATTTACATTCATACTTTCATGTCATTCATTTGCTTTATGAATGATATATAAAGCATTTCATACATTTACATTCATACTTTCATGTCATTCATTTGCTATATGAATGATAGATCATGCATTTCATACATTTACATTCATACTTTCATGTCATTCATTTGCTTTATGAATGATAGATCATGCATTTCATACATTTACATTCATACTTTCATGTCATTCATTTGCTTTATGAATGATATATAAAGCATTTCATACATTTACATTCATACTTTCATGTCATTCATTTGCTATATGAATGATATATAAAGCATTTCATACATTTACATTCATACTTTCATGTCATTCATTTGCTATATGAATGATAGATCATGCATTTCATACATTTACATTCATACTTTCATGTCATTCATTTGCTATATGAATGATATATCATGCATTTCATACATTTACATTCATACTTTCATGTCATTCATTTGCTTTATGAATGATATATAAAGCATTTCATACATTTACATTCATACTTTCATGTCATTCATTTGCTATATGAATGATATATCATGCATTTCATACATTTACATTCATACTTTCATGTCATTCATTTGCTATATGAATGATAGATCATGCATTTCATACATTTACATTCATACTTTCATGTCATTCATTTCATGTCCGTATACTCGTCCAGATTGTTCGTGGCCGCTCCAATTGCCTCCCAGTCTGTCGTTTCCCAACAAGCACGCAACTCGTCCACAGACTCGGCGGTGAAACACTTAATGTTCCTCATAACAGGTTTAATAATGCTACTTAATATCAACAGTGGTGTGGTGGTTAATAATGCTACTTAAATGTGGTGTGGTGGTTAATAATGCTACTTAAATGTGGTGTGGTGGTTAATAATGCTACTTAAATGTGGTGTGGTGGTTAATAATGCTACTTAAATGTGGTGTGGTGGTTAATAATGCTACTTAAATGTGGTGTGCTGGTTAATAATGCTACTTAAATGTGGTGTGGTGGTTAATAATGCTACTTAAATGTGGTGTGGTGGTTAATAATGCTACTTAAATGTGGTGTGCTGGTTAATAATGCTACTTAAATGTGGTGTGGTGGTTAATAATGCTACTTAAATGTGGTGTGGTGGTTAATAATGCTATGTATATATATGTCTTGTGTTTATTTACTGTTGTAGTCATTCCCAGCTGAATATCAGGTCCCACCCGCCTCTCACAGCATCTTCCCTATCTGAATCGCTTCCACTGCCCTCTAGTCCTTCACTCTCACTTTCCTCATCCACAAATCTTTCACCCTCGCTCAAATTAATGGGGTAATCGTCGCTTTCTCGGTCCAAATCGCTCTCACTGCTGGTGGCCATCATTGTAAACAATGTGCAGATGTGAGGAGCTCCACAACCTGTGACGTCACGTAGTGTAGTAGACCTAAGTATTCATTAAGTACCACCATAATGACAACATTAAATACAGTAGTGTAGTAGACCTAAGTATTCATTAAGTACCACCATAATGACAACATTAAATACAGTAGTGTAGTAGACCTAAGTATTCATTAAGTACCACCATAATGACAACATTAAATACAGTAGTGTAGTAGACCTAAGTATTCATTAAGTACCACCATAATGACAACATTAAATACAGTAGTGTAGTAGACCTAAGTATTCATTAAGTACCACCATAATGACAACATTAAATACAGTAGTGTAGTAGACCTAAGTATTCATTAAGTACCACCATAATGACAACATTAAATACAGTAGTGTAGTAGACCTAAGTATTCATTAAGTACCACCACCATGACAACATTAAATACAGTAGTGTAGTAGACCTAAGTATTCATTAAGTACCACCATAATGACAACATTAAATACAGTAGTGTAGTAGACCTAAGTATTCATTAAGTACCACCATAATGACAACATTAAATACAGTAGTGTAGTAGACCTAAGTATTCATTAAGTACCACCACCATGACAACATTAAATACAGTAGTGTAGTAGACCTAAGTATTCATTAAGTACCACCATAATGACAACATTAAATACAGTAGTGTAGTAGACCTAAGTATTCATTAAGTACCACCATAATGACAACATTAAATACAGTAGTGTAGTAGACCTAAGTATTCATTAAGTACCACCATAATGACAACATTAAATACAGTAGTGTAGTAGACCTAAGTATTCATTAAGTACCACCATAATGACAACATTAAATACAGTAGTGTAGTAGACCTAAGTATTCATTAAGTACCACCATAATGACAACATTAAATACAGTAGTGTAGTAGACCTAAGTATTCATTAAGTACCACCATAATGACAACATTAAATACAGTAGTGTAGTAGACCTAAGTATTCATTAAGTACCACCATGATGACAACATTAAATACAGTAGTGTAGTAGACCTAAGTATTCATTAAGTACCACCATAATGACAACATTAAATACAGTAGTGTAGTAGACCTAAGTATTCATTAAGTACCACCATAATGACAACATTAAATACAGTAGTGTAGTAGACCTAAGTATTCATTAAGTACCACCATAATGACAACATTAAATACAGTAGTGTAGTAGACCTAAGTATTCATTAAGTACCACCATAATGACAACATTAAATACAGTAGTGTAGTAGACCTAAGTATTCATTAAGTACCACCACCATGACAACATTAAATACAGTAGTGTAGTAGACCTAAGTATTCATTAAGTACCACCATGACAACATTAAATACAGTAGTGTAGTAGACCTAAGTATTCATTAAGTACCACCATAATGACAACATTAAATACAGTAGTGTAGTAGACCTAAGTATTCATTAAGTACCACCATAATGACAACATTAAATACAGTAGTGTAGTAGACCTAAGTATTCATTAAGTACCACCATGACAACATTAAATACAGTAGTGTAGTAGACCTAAGTATTCATTAAGTACCACCATAATGACAACATTAAATACAGTAGTGTAGTAGACCTAAGTATTCATTAAGTACCACCATAATGACAACATTAAATACAGTAGTGTAGTAGACCTAAGTATTCATTAAGTACCACCATAATGACAACATTAAATACAGAGTGTAGTAGACCTAAGTATTCATTAAGTACCACCATAATGACAACATTAAATACAGTAGTGTAGTAGACCTAAGTATTCATTAAGTACCACCATAATGACAACATTAAATACAGTAGTGTAGTAGACCTAAGTATTCATTAAGTACCACCATAATGACAACATTAAATACAGTAGTGTAGTAGACCTAAGTATTCATTAAGTACCACCATAATGACAACATTAAATACAGTAGTGTAGTAGACCTAAGTATTCATTAAGTACCACCATAATGACAACATTAAATACAGTAGTGTAGTAGACCTAAGTATTCATTAAGTACCACCATAATGACAACATTAAATACAGTAGTGTAGTAGACCTAAGTATTCATTAAGTACCACCATAATGACAACATTAAATACAGTAGTGTAGTAGACCTAAGTATTCATTAAGTACCACCATGACAACATTAAATACAGTAGTGTAGTAGACCTAAGTATTCATTAAGTACCACCATAATGACAACATTAAATACAGTAGTGTAGTAGACCTAAGTATTCATTAAGTACCACCATCATGACAACATTAAATACAGTAGTGTAGTAGACCTAAGTATTCATTAAGTACCACCATAATGACAACATTAAATACAGTAGTGTAGTAGACCTAAGTATTCATTAAGTACCACCATAATGACAACATTAAATACAGTAGTGTAGTAGACCTAAGTATTCATTAAGTACCACCATAATGACAACATTAAATACAGTAGTGTAGTAGACCTAAGTATTCATTAAGTACCACCATAATGACAACATTAAATACAGTAGTGTAGTAGACCTAAGTATTCATTAAGTACCACCATAATGACAACATTAAATACAGTAGTGTAGTAGACCTAAGTATTCATTAAGTACCACCATGACAACATTAAATACAGTAGTGTAGTAGACCTAAGTATTCATTAAAACAAAGCAGAGGTTTTATTTAATATGTACATTTAATATATAATAATATATAATATTTGTTATGTGCAGCTTTCTCTATCAATGTTCTAGTTTGTTTACATGTGTTGTGCAAGCTGATTGGCTGGGAAAGTCAGCGGAGAACGTGGAGAACATTGGGTTCCACACGTGTTCAGTGACAGAAATGAGGGTTCTGTTTGTGTCTTGATTGATTATTTTGCAGAGTAGTGAGATTGTGACGACTTCCCCTGAATGGTGAGCCACTAGAGGGAGCCCCACAGTATTTCTGATGGACATAGCAAACATGTCATACAACTCAACAGACACTAGAGGGAGCCCCACAGTATTTCTGATGGACATAGCAAACATGTCATACAACTCAACAGACACTAGAGGGAGCCCCACAGTATTTCTGATGGACATAGCAAACATGTCATACATGTCAACAGACACTAGAGGGAGCCCCACAGTATTCCTGATGGACATAGCAAACATGTCATACATGTCAACAGACACTAGAGGGAGCCCCACAGTATTTCTGATGGACATAGCAAACATGTCATACATGTCAACAGACACTAGAGGGAGCCCCACAGTATTTCTGATGGACATAGCAAACATGTCATACATGTCAACAGACACTAGAGGGAGCCCCACAGATGGACATAGCAAACATGTCATACATTTCAACAGACACTAGAGGGAGCCCCACAGATGGACATAGCAAACATGTCATACATTTCAACAGACACTAGAGGGAGCCCCACAGATGGACATAGCAAACATGTCATACATTTCAACAGACACTAGAGGGAGCCCCACAGATGGACATAGCAAACATGTCATACATTTCAACAGACACTAGAGGGAGCCCCACAGACGGACATAGCAAACATGTCATACATTTCAACAGACACTAGAGGGAGCCCCACAGACGGACATAGCAAACATGTCATACATTTCAACAGACACTAGAGGGAGCCCCACAGACGGACATAGCAAACATGTCATACATGTCAACAGACACTAGAGGGAGCCCCACAGACGGACATAGCAAACATGTCATACATGTCAACAGACACTAGAGGGAGCCCCACAGATGGACATAGCAAACATGTCATACATTTCAACAGACACTAGAGGGAGCCCCACAGACGGACATAGCAAACATGTCATACATTTCAACAGACACTAGAGGGAGCCCCACAGACGGACATAGCAAACATGTCATACATGTCAACAGACACTAGAGGGAGCCCCACAGACGGACATAGCAAACATGTCATACATGTCAACAGACACTAGAGGGAGCCCCACAGATGGACATAGCAAACATGTCATACATGTCAACAGACACTAGAGGGAGCCCCACAGATGGACATAGCAAACATGTCATACATGTCAACAGACACTAGAGGGAGCCCCACAGACGGACATAGCAAACATGTCATACATGTCAACAGACACTAGAGGGAGCCCCACAGATGGACATAGCAAACATGTCATACATGTCAACAGACACTAGAGGGAGCCCCACAGATGGACATAGCAAACATGTCATACATTTCAACAGACACTAGAGGGAGCCCCACAGATGGACATAGCAAACATGTCATACATTTCAACAGACACTAGAGGGAGCCCCACAGATGGACATAGCAAACATGTCATACATTTCAACAGACACTAGAGGGAGCCCCACAGATGGACATAGCAAACATGTCATACATTTCAACAGACACTAGAGGGAGCCCCACAGACGGACATAGCAAACATGTCATACATTTCAACAGACACTAGAGGGAGCCCCACAGACAGACATAGCAAACATGTCATACATTTCAACAGACACTAGAGGGAGCCCCACAGACGGACATAGCAAACATGTCATACATGTCAACAGACACTAGAGGGAGCCCCACAGACGGACATAGCAAACATGTCATACATGTCAACAGACACTAGAGGGAGCCCCACAGATGGACATAGCAAACATGTCATACATTTCAACAGACACTAGAGGGAGCCCCACAGATGGACATAGCAAACATGTCATACATGTCAACAGACACTAGAGGGAGCCCCACAGATGGACATAGCAAACATGTCATACATGTCAACAGACACTAGAGGGAGCCCCACGGATGGACATAGCAAACATGTCATACATGTCAACAGACACTAGAGGGAGCCCCACGGATGGACATAGCAAACATGTCATACATTTCAACAGACACTAGAGGGAGCCCCACAGATGGACATAGCAAACATGTCATACATGTCAACAGACACTAGAGGGAGCCCCACAGATGGACATAGCAAACATGTCATACATGTCAACAGACATTAGAGGGAGCCCCACAGTTGGACATAGCAAACATGTCATACATGTCAACAGACACTAGAGGGAGCCCCACAGATGGACATAGCAAACATGTCATACATGTCAACAGACACTAGAGGGAGCCCCACAGATGGACATAGCAAACATGTCATACATTTCAACAGACACTAGAGGGAGCCCCACAGATGGACATAGCAAACATGTCATACATGTCAACAGACACTAGAGGGAGCCCCACAGATGGACATAGCAAACATGTCATACATGTCAACAGACACTAGAGGGAGCCCCACAGATGGACATAGCAAACATGTCATACATTTCAACAGACACTAGAGGGAGCCCCACAAATGGACATAGCAAACATGTCATACATGTCAACAGACACTAGAGGGAGCCCCACAGATGGACATAGCAAACATGTCATACATTTCAACAGACACTAGAGGGAGCCCCACAGATGCACATAGCAAACATGTCATACATTTCAACAGACACTAGAGGGAGCCCCACAGATGGACATAGCAAACATGTCATACATGTCAACAGACACTAGAGGGAGCCCCACAGATGGACATAGCAAACATGTCATACATTTCAACAGACACTAGAGGGAGCCCCACAGATGGACATAGCAAACATGTCATACATTTCAACAGACACTAGAGGGAGCCCCACAGATGGACATAGCAAACATGTCATACATGTCAACAGACAACAACATTGAACAAATACATTGCTACAGTTGCTGTCAAGCTGCATGCAATAAACTAAACCAAACCAAAAATATTATGCAACATTTGCAAATCCATTTACAAATAATACACAATAAACGTCAAGTCAACTGTAGTTACTTTTCTGGACATTGACATGTAATAAATAACAAATAAATAATAAATGACACATATACTAAATGAGTGCATGTGTTGAAATGTCAAGAGGAGAAATCCAAATGAGTGTGTGTGAGTTTTAAAGTGAGCCAGGACAGCTGGGACCACAGACCAGGTCTTGTAGGAGCCCACCATGGAGGAACTGGATGGACGAGGCGAGTGTTGGCTTTGTTCAAAGCTATTTACACATGTGCCATTTGCCAATGAGTCACCGTCCAAACACAAGAGGATTCTCTTTTTTTTTCCATCACACTGCTTCCTGGTGTGGAACATGTGACCAGGAGGAGGACTGAACACACGTGACCAGGAGGAGGACTGAACACATGTGACCAGGAGGAGGACTGAACACATGTGACCAGGAGGAGGACTGAACACATGTGACCAGGAGGAGGACTGAACACATGTGACCAGGAGGAGGACTGAACACATGTGACCTCACTGAACACACGTGACCAGGAGGAGGACTGAACACACGTACAAGCAGCACTTTCAAAAAATACTTCATTGCCACCGATAGGCTGTGCTCAAAATGCTGTTTCTTAACTTCTTAATTGTTGGGCCAGCTAAAAAGATGTTTCTCAGCTTTGGTCCCAACCAGCACTCAGGTGTAATACACTTTTACACCACTTGTGGCAGTAATGACAACATCACACAAGTACTCAGGTGTAATACACTTTTACACCACTTGTGGCAGTCATGACAACATCACACAAGTACTCAGGTGTAATACACTTTTACACCACTTGTGGCAGTAATGACAACATCACACAAGTACTCAGGTGTAATACACTTTTACACCACTTGTGGCAGTAATGACAACATCACACAAGTACTCAGGTGTAATACACTTTTACACCACTTGTGGCAGTAATGACAACATCACACAAGTACTCGGGTGTAATACACTTTTACACCACTTGTGGCAGTAATGACAACATCACACAAGTACTCGGGTGTAATACACTTTTACACCACTTGTGGCAGTAATGACAACATCACACAAGTACTCAGGTGTAATACACTTTTACACCACTTGTGGCAGTAATTACAACATCACACAAGTACTCGGGTGTAATACACTTTTACACCACATGTGGCAGTAATGACAACATCACACAAGTACTCAGGTGTAATACACTTTTACACCACTTGTGGCAGTAATGACAACATCACACAAGTACTCGGGTGTAATACACTTTTACACCACTTGTGGCAGTAATGACAACATCACACAAGTACTCAGGTGTAATACACTTTTACACCACATGTGGCAGTAATGACAACATCACACAAGTACTCAGGTGTAATACACTTTTACACCACTTGTGGCAGTAATGACAACATCACACAAGTACTCAGGTGTAATACACTTTTACACCACATGGGGCAGTAATGACAACATCACACAAGTACTCAGGTGTAATACACTTTTACACCACATGTGGCAGTAATGACAACTTCACACAAGTACTCAGGTGTAATACACTTTTACACCACTTGTGGCAGTAATGACAACATCACACAAGTACTCAGGTGTAATACACTTTTACACCACTTGTGGCAGTAATGACAACATCACACAAGTACTCGGGTGTAATACACTTTTACACCACTTGTGGCAGTAATGACAACATCACACAAGTACTCCGGTGTAATACACTTTTACACCACTTGTGGCAGTAATGACAACATCACACAAGTACTCAGGTGTAATACACTTTTACACCACTTGTGGCAGTCATGACATCATCACACAAGTACTCAGGTGTAATACACTTGTACACCACTTGTGGCAGTAATGACAACATCACACAAGTACTCAGGTGTAATACACTTTTACACCACTTGTGGCAGTAATGACAACACCACACAAGTACTCAGCTGTAATACACTTTTACACCACTTGTGGCAGTAATGACAACATCACACAAGTACTCAGGTGTAATACACTTTTACACCACTTGTGGCAGTAATGACAACATCACACAAGTACTCAGGTGTAATACACTTTTACACCACTTGTGGCAGTAATGACAACATCACACAAGTACTCAGGTGTAATACACTTTTACACCACTTGTGGCAGTAATGACATCATCACACAAGTACTCGGGTGTAATACACTTTTACACCACTTGTGGCAGTAATGACAACATCACACAAGTACTCAGGTGTAATACACTTTTACACCACTTGTGGCAGTAATGACAACATCACACAAGTACTCAGGTGTAATACACTTTTACACCACATGTGGCAGTAATGACAACATCACACAAGTACTCAGGTGTAATACACTTTTACACCACTTGTGGCAGTAATGACAACACCACACAAGTACTCAGGTGTAATACACTTTTACACCACTTGTGGCAGTAATGACATCATCACACAAGTACTCGGGTGTAATACACTTTTACACCACTTGTGGCAGTAATGACAACATCACACAAGTACTCAGGTGTAATACACTTTTACACCACATGTGGCAGTAATGACAACATCACACAAGTACTCAGGTGTAATACACTTTTACACCACATGTGGCAGTAATGACAACTTCACACAAGTACTCAGGTGTAATACACTTTTACACCACTTGTGGCAGTAATGACAACATCACACAAGTACTCAGGTGTAATACACTTTTACACCACTTGTGGCAGTAATGACAACATCACACAAGTACTCAGGTGTAATACACTTTTACACCACTTGTGGCAGTCATGACAACATCACACAAGTACTCAGGTGTAATACACTTTTACACCACTTGTGGCAGTAATGACATCATCACACAAGTACTCAAGTGTAATACACTTGTACACCACTTGTGGCAGTAATGACAACATCACACAAGTACTCAGGTGTAATACACTTTTACACCACTTGTGGCAGTAATGACAACACCACACAAGTACTCGGGTGTAATACACTTTTACACCACTTGTGGCAGTAATGACAACATCACACAAGTACTCAGGTGTAATACACTTTTACACCACTTGTGGCAGTAATGACAACACCACACAAGTACTCAGGTGTAATACACTTTTACACCACTTGTGGCAGTAATGACAACATCACACAAGTACTCGGGTGTAGTACACTTTTGCACCACTTGAGGCAGTAATGACAACATCACACAAGTACTCAGGTGTAATACACTTTTACACCACTTGTGGCAGTAATGACAACATCACACAAGTACTCAGGTGTAATACACTTTTACACCACTTGTGGCAGTCATGACAACAGAAGTCTGGAGCTAAAGTTTCTTAAGCACAAAAATGATGACTAAAGTGATGAAGCTGTATTTTTACTTGGACTTTAATGGTATTGATAGTTTAAGAAACAAATGTATTATTAATGTAGTTACAATGTATTATATTAGCACTTTGTAAATGTATGTCAATTTATTTTTCATTAGTTTTTTATGAGTCCCTTTTTTTGTAGTATATTTGATTAGTGTTTAGCGTAAATTCCGGAATATAAGCCACTACTTTTTTCCTAGGCTTTGAACCCTGCAGCTTATAAAAAGGTGCGCCTAATTCATGCATGTTTCTTCGCTGACGGCCAGCTACAAAGTCAATCGTTTTTAAAAAAAAAAACAAGCAAACACACTAAACGTGTTATTTTTTTATTTAATTTTTATTTATCATGTTTGTGCTATGGCGCCATCTTTTGGATGAATTCGCTCACTGCATTGCCCTTCTTTTGAAACTTTTTCTTTTAAGCCTACCGGAAGTAGTTGCCGTTCCGTCTTCTAGCTCTCCATAGCGTTTCTACTTGTGTGGATTCTTCATTTATCACTGCAAGCAACGTAAAACAATTCTTACTCACTAAAGTGTCACATGTGTGTAAAACACTTCTTACTCACTAAAGTGTCACATGTGTGTAAAACACTTCTTACTCACTAAAGTGTCACATGTCTGTAAAACACTTCTTACTCACTAAAGTGTCACATGTCTTTAAAACACTTCTTACTCACTAAAGTGCCACATGTGTGTAAAACACTTCTTACTCACTAAAGTGTCACATGTGTGTAAAACACTTCTTACTCACTAAAGTGTCACATGTCTGTAAAACACTTCTTACTCACTAAAGTGTCACATGTGTGTAAAACACTTCTTACTCACTAAAGTGTCACATGTCTGTAAAACACTTCTTACTCACTAAAGTGTCACATGTGTGTAAAACACTTCTTACTCACTAAAGTGTCACATGTGTGTAAAACACTTCTTACTCACTAAAGTGTCACATGTCTGTAAAACACTTCTTACTCACTAAAGTGTCACATGTGTGTAAAACACTTCTTACTCACTAAAGTGTCACATGTCTGTAAAACACTTCTTACTCACTAAAGTGTCACATGTCTGTAAAACACTTCTTACTCACTAAAGTGTCACATGTGTGTAAAACACTTCTTACTCACTAAAGTGTCACATGTGTGTAAAACACTTCTTACTCACTAAAGTGTCACATGTCTGTAAAACACTTCTTACTCACTAAAGTGTCACATGTGTGTAAAACACTTCTTACTCACTAAAGTGTCACATGTCTGTAAAACACTTCTTACTCACTAAAGTGTCACATGTGTGTAAAACACTTCTTACTCACTAAAGTGTCACATGTCTGTAAAACACTTCTTACTCACTAAAGTGTCACATGTCTGTAAAACACTTCTTACTCACTAAAGTGTCACATGTGTGTAAAACACTTCTTACTCACTAAAGTGTCACATGTGTGTAAAACACTTCTTACTCACTAAAGTGTCACATGTCTGTAAAACACTTCTTACTCACTAAAGTGTCACATGTCTGTAAAACACTTCTTACTCACTAAAGTGTCACATGTGTGTAAAACACTTCTTACTCACTAAAGTGTCACATGTGTGTAAAACACTTCTTACTCACTAAAGTGTCACATGTCTGTAAAACACTTCTTACTCACTAAAGTGTCACATGTGTGTAAAACACTTCTTACTCACTAAAGTGTCACATGTGTGTAAAACACTTCTTACTCACTAAAGTGTCACATGTGTGTAAAACACTTCTTACTCACTAAAGTGTCACATGTGTGTAAAACACTTCTTACTCACTAAAGTGTCACATGTGTGTAAAACACTTCTTACTCACTAAAGTGTCACATGTGTGTAAAACACTTCTTACTCACTAAAGTGTCACATGTCTGTAAAACACTTCTTACTCACTAAAGTGTCACATGTGTGTAAAACACTTCTTACTCACTAAAGTGTCACATGTGTGATGTCTGCAGGAGTGTTTTTAGGCATGTTGGACATGCTATTGTAATGTAATCAAGCTACTGTCATTAGCATTAGCTATTATGCTAACACCTTTACGAGAGTCTGTGTTAGTATTATTAACTTACGATGGCATTCTTTTTGTATTGTTTCAGTCTGGTAAAGTCACCAAGACGTCAGTGTGGAGTTATTGAGTCGGTTTAGCTGATTTTAGAGCTAGCTTGGCAGCTAGCGGCTCCATGACCATGACTGACGTTTTGTTTCATCAGCCGTTTTACTGCCATGTTACAGACACCGTTTGGAAACAATTAAGGTATGTAAATAAACATTTACAGAATGTTTCTGTGTAAATAAGTCAAAATGTATTTTATTATTATATATATTTTATTTGTAATCATCTTTGAGATGAAGTCATGCTTTCATATCGATTCGCCAAAGCACTTTGAAGGGGTTGTTTTGTACAGAGGGTGAGAAATTTCAAGTCGATGGTAACAACAGCAATTGTCAGAAGACGTGTTTTGACACGTGGTCACCCTTTTGTAGAAGATGGAGGAGGTCACATGACCACAATCAGGAGCACTGTGAGCGCATGCGTCCTTTTCAAACACAGTTGGAGGCGTGACGCTTCGGGGAGGGGCGGGGTCACGGAGGCAGGGGGCGGAGCCTCGGGCCTGAGGCGCAGCCATCCTGTGTGTATTTTTGTGTTGTTGGAGCGTCACCAGAGAAACCCACTCCCTGTTTGTATGCAACACTACAGCTCTGTGGACACACTGCCACTCTGTGTGTGTGTGTGTGTGTGTGTGTGTGTGTGTGTGTGTGTGTGTGTGTGTGTGTGTGTGTGTGTGTGTGTGTGTGTGTGTGTGTGTGTGTGTGTGTGTGTGTGTGTGTGTGTGTGTGTGTGTGTGTGTGTGTGTGTGTGTAACATGAAACGGCCATTATTCCAGCCTGCATAGTTCAATGATGATTCATCAAAAGCGAAACACGAGCCGTTTTTTCTTTGGAGTTTTTATGAACGCAACGACGATGTTAGTGTACATTAGACTCTCTACAAGATGTTGTTGACGTACATTAGACTCTCTACAAGATGTTGTTGACGTACATTAGACTCTCTACAAGATGTTGTTGACGTACATTAGACTCTCTACAAGATGTTGTTGACGTACATTAGACTCTCTACAAGATGTTGTTGACGTACATTAGACTCTCTACAAGATGTTGTTGACGTACATTAGACTCTCTACAAGATGTTGTTGACGTACATTAGACTCTCTACAAGATGTTGTTGACGTACATTAGACTCTCTACAAGATGTTGTTGACGTACATTAGACTCTCTACAAGATGTTGTTGACGTACATTAGACTCTCTACAAGATGTTGTTGACGTACATTAAACTCTCTACAAGATGTTGTTGACGTACATTAGACTCTCTACAAGATGTTGTTGACGTACATTAGACTCTCTACAAGATGTTGTTGACGTACATTAGACTCTCTACAAGATGTTGTTGACGTACATTAGACTCTCTACAAGATGTTGTTGACGTACATTAGACTCTCTACAAGATGTTGTTGACGTACATTAAACTCTCTACAAGATGTTGTTGACGTACATTAGACTCTCTACAAGATGTTGTTGACGTACATTAGACTCTCTACAAGATGTTGTTGACGTACATTAGACTCTCTACAAGATGTTGTTGACGTACATTAGACTCTCTACAAGATGTTGTTGACGTACATTAGACTCTCTACAAGATGTTGTTGACGTACATTAGACTCTCCACAAGATGTTGTTGACGTACATTAGACTCTCTACAAGATGTTGTTGACGTACATTAAACTCTCTACAAGATGTTGTTGACGTACATTAGACTCTCTACAAGATGTTGTTGACGTACATTAGACTCTCTACAAGATGTTGTTGACGTACATTAGACTCTCTACAAGATGTTGTTGACGTACATTAGACTCTCTACAAGATGTTGTTGACGTACATTAGACTCTCTACAAGATGTTGTTGACGTACATTAGACTCTCTACAAGATGTTGTTGACGTACATTAGACTCTCTACAAGATGTTGTTGACGTACATTAGACTCTCTACAAGATGTTGTTGACGTACATTAGACTCTCTACAAGATGTTGTTGACGTACATATGATGACGTATGTACGACGACGTACGTACGACGACGTACGTACGACGACGTACGTGCGACGACGTACGTGCGACGACGTACGTGCGACGACGTACGTGCGACGTCGTACGTACGACGACGTACGTACGACGCCGTACGTACGACGCCGTACGTACGACGACGTACGTACGACGACGTACGTACGACGACGTACGTACGTCGTCGTACATACGTCGTCGTACATACGTCATCATATGTACGTCAACAACATCTTGTAGAGAGTCTAATGTACGTCAACAACATCTTGTAGAGAGTCTAATGTCTGTACGTACGATGTCTGTACGTACGATGGCGTACGTACGATGGCGTACGTACGATGACGTACGTACGATGTCTGTACGTACGATGGCGTACGTACGATGACGTACGTACGATGATGTACGTACGATGACGTACGTACGATGATGTACGTACGAAGGCGTACGTACGATGGCGTACGTACGATGACGTACGTACGACGACGTACGCACGACGACGTACGTACGACGACGTACGACGACGTACGTACGACGACGTACGTACGACGACGTACGTACGACGACGTACGTACGATGTCTGTACGTACGATGTCTGTACGTACGATGTCTGTACGTACGATGGCGTA
Source organism: Entelurus aequoreus (assembly GCF_033978785.1). Classification (NCBI taxonomy): domain Eukaryota; kingdom Metazoa; phylum Chordata; class Actinopteri; order Syngnathiformes; family Syngnathidae; genus Entelurus; species Entelurus aequoreus. Next base: position 74,457,936 of record NC_084741.1, on the reverse strand, counting down.
CGTACGATGTCTGTATGTATCGTATGTACGATGTCTATGTCTGTAAACAACGGGGAATTGTGAGGAATACTAGCTCCTGTGACGTCACGCTACTTCCGCTACAGGCAAGGCTTTTTTTTATCAGCGAGCAAAAGTTGCGAACTTTATCGTCGATGTTCTCTACTAAATCCTTTCAGCAAAAATATGGCAATATCGCGAAATGATCAAGTATGACACATAGAATGGATCTGCTATCCCCGTTTAAATAAAAAAACATCATTTCAGTAGGCCTTTAATTGTATCATGTACATAAAATAAAATATACTTTATTTACCATTTATTACTAAAAATATATATAGATTCATGCACTGACTTGTAAATAATTGTAAAAAAAAAAAAAAAAAAATATGACAATACTACAAATAGTCCCATGTTTTTCTGGACAATATTTCCTTTATATTGAATAACTTTTTACACACACACACACGCACACACACACACACACACACACACACACACACGACATCTGGCCATGCAGGTTTGCTAGCACGCAGTATTTCCTGCCATTGTGTGCGTGGCGAGACACGCCCACTTGGCGAGGAGCACCAAGGTAAAACCACTTCTCTTTTGATTACTACTTTTTGTTTTTACATGCAATAAAAGTTCCTGAATGTTGTTTTTGGTTCATAATAACTAATACCGAAAAAAACTAAGCACAGTTGTTGTTTTGTGGGACGCAACGTTTGGATATTTGACTCATTACTTTTCCAAATGTCTATTTTTTTTATTGAATCTACAATAAATATGTCCACACGAGAATGACAACTTCATCGATAGCAAACCAGGATAGGTTTTAAAAAACAATATTCCAATGGTTCTGCTGAGGCTGCTGCCCCCGCTATTTACAAGTGGATATATTGATCATTTATCTATATGCAAGTGGATATATTGATCATTTATCTATATACAAGTGGATATATTGATCATTTATCTATATGCAAGTGGATATATTGATCATTTATCTATATACAAGCGGATATATTGATCATTTATCTATATACAAGTGGATATATTGATCATTTATCTATATACAAGTGGATATATTGATCATTTATCTATATGCAAGTGGATATATTGATCATTTATCTATATACAAGTGGATATATTGATCATTTATCTATATACAAGTTCATTAAGTTAGAGTGAACAGGTAGTTCTAGCTCAGAGTCATTTACTATAGCACTGTATTGTGTTATAATGGTTGTTAAGACTATAGCACTGTATTGTGTTATAATGGTTGTTAAGACTATAGCACTGTATTGTGTTATGATGGTTGTTAAGACTATAGCACTGTATTGTGTTATAATGGTTGTTAAGACTATAGCACTGTATTGTGTTATAATGGTTGTTAAGACTATAGCACTGTATTGTGTTATAATGGTTAAGACTATAGCACTGTATTGTGTTATAATGGTTGTTAAGACTATAGCACTGTATTGGATCAGGCTTGCCCTTGTTTTTTGCATATTTGAAATAAAATATATCAAATCTAAATTCTAACCTTTACTTCATAGCATCATCAACAAATGGGAGGGTGCCGGGTGAGCTACGTTGGGGTGGTCTACAGCTATGCATTTCTATTTTTGCTTTACCAAACGGATCTGAGTGGTCTATGTTTAGCAAGAATGTCCTTTTTGGATGCTGCTTCCTTCAACCTGCCTGGACTTTTCCAGGACAGAAAACACATTCCTTGGATTCCAGCAAGACCTTGAAGGACATCAACAATCCAGCAAGACCTTGAAGGACATCAACAATCCAGGAACACCTTGAAGGACATCAACAATCCAGGAACACCTTGAAGGACCTCAACAATCCAGCAAGACCTTGAAGGACATCAACAATCCAGCAAGACCTTGAAGGACATCAACAATCCAGCAAGACCTTGAAGGACCTCAACAATCCAGCAAGACCTTGAAGGACCTCAACAATCCAGCAAGACCTTGAAGGACATCAACAATCCAGCAAGACCTTGAAGGACATCAACAATCCAGCAAGACCTTGAAGGACATCAACAATCCAGCAAGACCTTGAAGGACATCAACAATCCAGCAAGACCTTGAAGGACATCAACAATCCAGCAAGACCTTGAAGGACATCAACAATCCAGCAAGACCTTGAAGGACCTCAACAATCCAGCAAGACCTTGAAGGACCTCAACAATCCAGCAAGACCTTGAAGGACCTCGACAATCCAGCAAGACCTTGAAGGACCTCAACAATGTGACAGGAAGTTCCTCAGACAGATGCAGGTCCTCAAATAAGACTACATTGTGGACTCACTGAGGCAGCAGGACTACGCAGAAGGAAGGAAGGCCACACATGTTGGTGCAGATCTACATAAAGGTGCACAATTAGGAATGACTGACAGTCCACTTGCATCGAGGCCAAGCAGGGAAGCAGCAAATTGGGCAGACGAGCATGTGCACATTGCTCAGTATTGCCACCTACAGGACTGGAGGGGGAATGACTCCAGTCCAAATGTTTAGCAACACACAATAGTAGTAGGAAGAGAGCACACACACACACACACACACACACACACACACACACACACACACACACACACACACACACACACACACACACACACACACACACACACACACACACGTTGTGGTCTTGGCAGGCCTTAATAAGAACATGATTGTGCAAGGATACAACAATCTTTATGGTAATAAGTGCCATACTTCTGCTTTATGAGTAATGGTGGATGAAGTTATTAAGGGGAAGTATGGCATAAATTGAATAAGATGAAGTTATTATGGCATAAGTTGAATAAGATGAAGTTATTATGTGTTGTGGGCAAAGCACCAGCGACCGCAGATATATTTTGCTTTGTGATTAGCATTAATGTTGCTACTTAGGATTGCCATCCCACTTTGAGCTGGCAGGCTAGTGACTAGTGAGGGACTTAACTAGAAGATCTTTATTGTCATTAGACTTAGACTTCCTTTTTATTGCCATTGAAATGTGAACTTTACAGTCCAGATAAGAAGGTTACATTAGCTCATGGCAGTGCAGGATAAAAGAGCAATAAAGTGCAGATATAAATAAATAAACAGATTACTGTACAGATAAATATATTGCACTTTTCCACATGCGTCCACGTTTATGGATGTATGTTATATTGTCTTTTTTATTCCAGCGAGTTCATCCATTTTGGGGGGAGTTGAGGTGATGATTTAATTATGATGCGTTCAAGAGTCTTACGGCCTGTGGGAAGAAGCTGTTACAGAACCTGGAGGTTCTGCTTCGGAGGCTGCGGAACCTCTTTCTAGAGTCCAGCAGTGAAAACAGTCCTTGGTGGGGGTGGGAGGAGTCTTTGCAGATTGGTGGGGGTGGGAGGAGTCTCTGCACATTTTCTGAGCCCTGGTCACAACATTTACCTTTTTTTTTAGGGGGGGGGGGTGGGAATAATATTCCAACAAAGGAACATTTTGTTCAATCTCAGCCCAATTTTGATGACTACATTAGTATTTGAACGACAGTTGCACAAATGTCAGGTATATGTTGATATTATATTGACATGTTTTACTTGAGTGGCGTATCTAGCATAGATCAGTCTGAAGCCAGCAGGCACAAGACGTCGATACAACGTCGATACAACGTCGATACAAGACTTGCATTTGTACACGGAGACAACGTTGGATCCACATTTTGAAGATGACCACATTTCAATGTGAAATCAACGTCACGAGCTGACATTGAATAAATGTTGTCAAAAAGCATGTTGCTTCAATGTTGCATTTGCGTTGTTTGGAAATAGATTTGTCAATATTTGGTTGCTAATGTCTTAGCACAGGGCTTCTTAACCTTGTTGACCATGTTTGAACCACTCAAATATTACATTTGAATCACATCTTACCACCACCAACCTTGTCAAACAACATGAAAGCATGTGAGATTATCCAGGCTGACACAAAAAAAAATAAGTACAAATCAAATCTAGTGCAAAAGAAGGGACGCATACAAAGAGATTTTCAAAATAAATGTACACACAATAACGCAGAGCTGAAACACATTGCAACTAAATCAATAATAAATCATGTTTTTTTTTAAATAAACTGTCAAATGTTCACCACGTTTGTCATCATTTTTGCACTTGACAAACTTCCCGATGACTTCTTCTGTTTAAAATTGTCATTACTGCCACAAGTGGTGGAAAAGTGTATTGCAGCGACCCACGGCTGAGAAACGACTCTTTGGATTCTATCTTGTTTACCAAATGTTGGACTTGTATGAGAAGTCAACATGTCTGAAAGTCAAATACAAGTCAAATAGGAAAACACTATCTCCTGGAATTGTCCTAACTTTGCACCGAGCATTCCGCCAGCATAATTAAGGGCGGGGCCTGTCTGGCTGGAGGCGTGTCCTCTCCCTACCGGCAAGAATGTGACCCGCAGCAATGTTTGAAGCCCCGCCCCCTCCTACCTGGCTTTCAGCTCCTTGTACTCCTCCTTGATCTTGCCCAGCTCCAGCTGCAGGCGGGCACGCTCCCGGGCCACCTGGTCCAGGGTCTTGCGGGCGTCGGCCAGCTCGCTCTCGTAGGCCGCCTTGATGCCGCTGAGGTCGCGGCTGACGCACGACTCGGACTCGGAGATGCGCAGACGCAGGCCGGCGTTCTCCACCTCCAGCGAGCGCACCTTGTCGATGTAGACGGCCAGCCGGTCGTTGAGGTTGCACAGATCCTCTTTCTCCTGCAGCCGGGTGATGCGGGCCGGGGAGGCGGCGCCGCGGCTCATGCGCTTCTGGCTCGGCGTTTCCATGGCAACGGGGGCCGATGCGGTGACTCACTGGCTGTGGGAAGGAAACTTGTTTTATTACACTTCAAAACTTTCCACCGGACTCGGAGTTGATTCACTCAAACAATCACTGCTCTCACTTCCTGCCGGAGAAAAAGTGCGCTCCTCAGGGTAATGGACCTTGCATACCAGTTGCCATGGCGACGACTGCATAAACACTGCCCTACTAAGGACATCCTCATCCAAAACGTTGGCCTTTGCATATGAAAAGAATATCTGCACTGCCACTTGCTGCTTGGCAGAGTTTGCCAAATACAAAACATGATGTCATACAACACATCAGAGACTCGGCGTCTGCAATATACCAACTAAGCAAATAGTATAGAGGGAAAGTGTGAAAAACAAGCCGCAGTGAACGCACCTTACCGCTCAAGCCTCCCTCCTAGTTTACCCTCCCCTCCCGCTCGGTCCATATTTTAACTTCCCTTTGCTCTCCAACACCCGGGAAACAACGGCACGCATGACACATTCTAAACTTGGAATGTCAGGCCTTCAAAATAAAAGCAAGCCAGTAAAATAACTGTTTTCACTTAAGGATAAAGTCGCCTTTCTCTTACTACAAATGCAAAGAAATACTGATCATTATCAGCAGAGTGTGTGACATTACCCAATAATGCAAATCACAAATGCTGTATTTTAAAGAAGATAGCAGCTAAACATGTGTGTCTATACACAGTGTGGAGCACTCCTGGAAGCCAATATAATGGGAAATGAACTGCATTTCAAGTATTATTATCACTGATGCCAAACATGTTACAAAGCGAGTGCATGCTAACAGCTAAGCTAGCCTGAAAGGACAGAAGAAGTAAGGTAAGTCAAGTTGAAGATGGAAGGAGAAAGTCAAGAGATATTAACAAGAAGACTAGAGAAGTAAGAAGAAGTAAGGTAAGTCAAGTTGAAGATGGAAGAAAGTAGAGAGATATTAACAAGAAGTCTAGAGAAGTAAGAAGAAGTAAGGTAAGTCAAGTTGAAGATGGAAGAAGTAGAGAGATATTAACAAGAAGTCTAGAGAAGTAAGAAGAAGTAAGGTAAGTCAAGTTGTAGATGGAAGAAGTAGAGAGATATTAACAAGAAGACTAGAGAAGTAAGAAGAAGTAAGGTAAGTCAAGTTGAAGATGGAAGAAGAAAGTCAAGAGATATTAACAAGAAGACTAGAGAAGTAAGAAGAAGTAAGGTAAGTCAAGTTGAAGATGGAAGAAGTAGAGAGATATTAACAAGAAGTCTAGAGAAGTAAGAAGAAGTAAGGTAAGTCAAGTTGAAGATGGAAGGAGAAAGTCAAGAGAAATTAACAAGAAGTCTAGAGAAGTAAGAAGAAGTAAGGTAAGTCAAGTTGAAGATGGAAGAAGTAGAGAGATATTAACAAGAAGACTAGAGAAGTAAGAAGAAGTAAGGTAAGTCAAGTTGTAGATGGAAGAAGAAAGTAAAGAGATATTAACAAGAAGACTAGAGAAGTAAGAAGAAGTAAGGTAAGTCAAGTTGTAGATGGAAGGAGAAAGTAAAGAGATATTAACAAGAAGTCTAGAGAAGTAAGAAGAAGTAAGGTAAGTCAAGTTGAAGATGGAAGAAGAAAGTCAAGAGATATTAACAAGAAGTCTAGAGAAGTAAGAAGAAGTAAGGTAAGTCAAGTTGAAGATGGAAGAAGTAGAGAGATATTAACAAGAAGTCTAGATAAGTAAGAAGAAGTAAGGTAAGTCAAGTTGTAGATGGAAGAAGTAAAGAGATATTAACAAGAAGTCTAGAGAAGTAAGAAGAAGTAAGGTAAGTCAAGTTGAAGATGGAAGAAGTAGAGAGATGTTAACAAGAAGTCTAGAGAAGTAAGAAGAAGTAAGGTAAGTCAAGTTGAAGATGGAAGAAGTAGAGAGATGTTAACAAGAAGACTAGAGAAGTAAGAAGAAGTAAGGTAAGTCAAGTTGAAGATGGAAGAAGTAGAGAGATGTTAACAAGAAGACTAGAGAAGTAAGAAGAAGTAAGGTAAGTCAAGTTGAAGATGGAAGAAGTAGAGAGATATTAACAAGAAGACTAGAGAAGTAAGAAGAAGTAAGGTAAGTCAAGTTGAAGATGGAAGAAGTAGAGAGATGTTAACAAGAAGACTAGAGAAGTAAGAAGAAGTAAGGTAAGTCAAGTTGAAGATGGAAGAAGTAGAGAGATGTTAACAAGAAGTCTAGAGAGAAGATAGTAAAACTGTTGGTGTGTCAGGATGACAAATCCATCCATAAATTGGTGATGTTGATACCAAAGGTAGTATTGGTCAATGATCGATACTAGGATGATTAGCTTGATATTTATATTTCCTCAAAATCTTGTTGTTGTTGTTAATGTTTGCTAACTCTGAATAATGACCTGAGACTTTGAGGGTCATTTTTGCTTTTCTTTAGTTATTGTGTGCCATTTGTTTTAAACTACTGTACGTCATCAAAGATATACCTGTGGCGATGGGGGCGTGGCTAGAGGCGGGGTCAATACGACACTCATATCATTTGCATAATCGGTGTTGTCATATATATATTTTCTTTAAAAAGTCCTAAAAATGTTAAACATACATCTAAAAACAAATCAGTTTCATAATTTAGTATTAACATCCACATCACAGACATGCTGACATAAATGCTGACTTAAATGTACATTTTGTAGAGCAGGGATATAGTCCAGCTACATCCACATCACAGACATGCTGACATAAATGCTGACTTAAATGTACATTTTGTAGAGCAGGGATATAGTCCAGCTACATCCACATCACAGACATGCTGACATAAATGCTGACTTAAATGTACATTTTGTAGAGCAGGGATATAGTCCAGCTACATCCACATCACAGACATGCTGACATAAATGCTGACTTAAAGGCCTACTGAAAGCCACTACTACCGACCACGCAGTCTGATAGTTTATATATCAATGATGAAATCTTAACATTATAACACATGCCAATACGGCCGGGTTAACTTATAAAGTGACATTTTAAATTTGCCGCTAAACTTCCGGTTCGAAACGCCTCTGAGGATGACGTATGCGCGTGACGTAGCCCGGGGAACACGGGTATGCCTTCCACATTGAAGCCAATACGAAAAAGCTCTGTTTTCATTTCATAATTCCACAGTATTCTGGACATCTGTGTTGGTGAATCTGTTGCAATCATGTTCATTGCATTATGGAGAAGGAAGCTGAGCAAGCAAAGAAGAAAGTTGTCGGTGCGAAATGGACGTATTTTTCGAACGTAGTCAGCAACAACAGTACACAGCCGGCGCTTCTTTGTTTACATTCCCGAAAGATGCAGTCAAGATGGAAGAACTCGGATAACAGAGACTCTAACCAGGAGGACTTTTGACTTCGATACACAGACGCCTGTAGAGAACTGGGACAACACAGACTCTTACCAGGATTACTTTGATTTGGATGACAAAGACGCAGACGTGCTACCGTGAGTATGCAGCTTTGGCTTCTAAACATTTGATCGCTTGACCGTATGTGCGCAACTTTTTTTTTGCGTATGTACGTAACTTTTTTAAAATATATAAGCTTTATGAACCTTTGGTTAGGTGAACGGTCTTTTGGGCTGAGTGATTGTGTGTGTTGATCAGGTGTTTGAATTGTATTGGCGTGTTCTATGGAGCTAGGAGCTAGCATAGGAGCTAGGAGCTAGCATAACAAAGACGTAGGTGTTTTTATGCAGGATTAATTTGTGTCATATTAAATATAAGCCTGGTTGTGTTGTGGCTAATAGAGTATATATATGTCTTGTGTTTATTTACTGTTGTAGTCATTCCCAGCTGAATATCAGGTACCGTGAGTATGCAGCCTTGGCTGCTAAACATTTGATAGCTTGACCGTACGTGCGCGTCACGTACGTAACTTTTTAAAAATATATAAGCTTTATGAACCTTGGGTTAGGTGAACGGTCTTTTGGGCTGAGTGATTGTGTGTGTTGATCAGGTGTTTGAATTGTATTGGCGTGTTCTATGGAGCTAGGAGCTAGCAGAGGAGCTAGGAGCTAGCATAACAAACACGTAGGTGTTTTTATGTGGGATTAATTTGTGGCATATTAAATATAAGCCTGGTTGTGTTGTGGCTAATAGAGTATATATATGTCTTGTGTTTATTTACTGTTGTAGTCATTCCCAGCTGAATATCAGGTCACCCCCGGCTCTCACAGCATCTTCCCTATCTGAATAGCTTCAACTCCCCACTAGTCCTTCACTTGCACTTTCCTCATCCACAAATATTTCATCCTCGCTCAAATTAATGGGGAAATTGTCGCTTTCTCGGTCCGAATCTCTCTCACTTCATGCGGCCATCATTGTAAACAATAGGGAACTTTGCGTATATGTTCAACTGACTACGTCACGCTACTTCCGGTAGGTGCAAGCCTTTTTTTTATCAGATACCAAAAGTTGCAATCTTTATCGTCGTTGTTCTATACTAAACCCTTTCAGCAAAAATATGGCAATATCGCGAAATGATCAAGTATGACACATAGAATAGATCTGCTATCCCCGTTTAAATAAAAAAAAATTCATTTCAGTAGGCCTTTAAATGTACATTTTGTAGAGCAGGGATATAGTCCAGCTACATCCACATCACAGACATGCTGACATAAATGCTGACATAAATGTACATTTTGTAGAGCAGGGATATAGTCCAGCTACATCCACATCACAGACATAAATGCTGACTTAAATGTACATTTTGTAGAGCAGGGATATAGTCCAGCTACATCCACATCACAGACATGCTGACATAAATTCTGACTTAAATGTACATTTTGTAGAGCAGGGATATAGTCCAGCTACATCCACATCACAGACATGCTGACATAAATGCTGACATAAATGTACATTTTGTAGAGCAGGGATATAGTCCAGCTACACCAACATAACAGACATGCTGACATAAATGCTGACTTAAATGTACATTTTGTAGAGCAGGGATATAGTCCAGCTACATCCACATCACAGACATGCTGACATAAATGCTGACATAAATGTACATTTTGTAGAGCAGGGATATAGTCCAGCTACATCCACATCACAGACATGCTGACATAAACCCGAACACTGCGGCTTATCAAACCGTGCGGCTAATTTATGGATTTTTCTTGGCTGACGGCCATAATGCAAATAGCTTTAAAAAACAAAACAAGAAAAACACTGAAAACGTGTGTTGTAGTTTGTGCTAAGGCGCCATCTTTAAGACGCATTCGCTGCAGTGTCCTTCCACTTAGTGCTTTCAACCTGAAGTAGAAGTGCCGTTCGGTCTTCCATAGCGTCTCTACTCGTACGGATTCTTCATTCCTCACCCCAAGCAACGTTAGTAAGTTTTACAATATAACTAAAACTCTTCTTACCTAATAAAATCGTCCTGCGTGTGATTTTCATGCATATTTGTACGTGCTATCGTACTGTAATGAAGTGAGCGTCGTTAGCATTAGCTAATATGCTAACATGTTTACAAGTGTCTATGTTAGTAATATTAAATTACAATGGCATCCTTGTTTTATTGTTTCACTTTCACAAATGCCTCATAAACTTCACCAAAATGTCAGCGTGGAGTTATTGAGTCTGTTTAGCTGATTGGAGAGCTAGCTTGTGCAGCTAGTGGCTCCATGACCATGACTGACGTTTTGTTTGAGCGGCCGTTTTACTGCCGCGTTACAGGCACCGTTTGGAAACATTTACAGCATTTTTCTGTGTAAACAACTCCTTTCACAACGCCTGCGACTTGCAGCTAATACATGGAAAATATTGTTTTCCCTAAAGTTGATACATCAGTGCACTTTATAGTCTGGAAAGTACGGTAGTTAAGCTAGCATTAGCATTTGGGTTAGTTTCAGGGCATGCGGTGTCAACTTGGCACTACAAACATGAGCTGCTTTGGCCAATGGGAAAGTGTAGTTAGCATGCAGCGGAAAAGGGGCCAAAAGTGTAGTTAGCATGCAGCGGAAAAGGGGCCAAAAGTGTAGTTAGCATGCAGCGGAAAAGGGGCCAAAAGTGTAGTTGGCGTGCAGCGGAAAAGGGGCCAAAAGTGTAGTTAGCATGCAGCGGAAAAGGGGCCAAAAGTGTAGTTGGCATGCAACGGAAAAGGGGCCAAAGGTGTAGTTGGCATGCAACGGAAAAGGGGCCAAAAGTGTAGTTAGCATGCAGCGGAAAAGGGGCCAAAAGTGTAGTTAGCATGCAGCGGAAAAGGGGCCAAAAGTGTAGTTGGCATGCAACGGAAAAGGGGCCAAAAGTGTAGTTAGCATGCAGCGGAAAAGGGGCCAAAAGTGTAGTTGGCATGCAGCGGAAAAGGGGCCAAAAGTGTAGTTGGCATGCAACGGAAAAGGGGCCAAAAGTGTAGTTAGCATGCAGCGGAAAAGGGGCCAAAAGTGTAGTTGGCATGCAACGGAAAAGGGGCCAAAAGTGTAGTTAGCATGCAGCGGAAAAGGGGCCAAAAGTGTAGTTAGCATGCAGCGGAAAATTGGCCAAAAGTGTAGTTGGCATGCAGCGGAAAAGGGGCCAAAAGTGTAGTTGGCATGCAGCGGAAAAGGGGCCAAAAGTGTAGTTGGCATGCAGCGGAAAAGGGGCCAAAAGTGTAGTTGGCATGCAGCGGAAAAGGGGCCAAAAGTGTAGTTGGCATGCAGCGGAAAAGGGGCCAAAAGTGTAGTTGGCATGCAACGGAAAAGGGGCCAAAAGTGTAGTTAGCATGCAGCGGAAAAGGGGCCAAAAGTGTAGTTAGCATGCAGCGGAAAAGTGGCCAAAAGTGTAGTTGGCATGCAGCGGAAAAGGGGCCAAAAGTGTAGTTGGCATGCAGCGGAAAAGGGGCCAAAAGTGTAGTTGGCATGCAGCGGAAAAGGGGCCAAAAGTGTAGTTGGCATGCAGCGGAAAAGGGGCCAAAAGTGTAGTTGGCATGCAGCGGAAAAGGGGCCAAAAGTGTAGTTGGCATGCAGCGGAAAAGGGGCCAAAAGTGTAGTTGGCATGCAGCGGAAAAGGGGCCAAAAGTGTAGTTGGCATGCAGCGGAAAAGGGGCCAAAAGTGTAGTTGGCATGCAGCGGAAAAGGGGCCAAAAGTGAATATCTATGGTTACAAAAACCCCAGCAGCAATAAAAAGAAATGAGAAATATTAGTTACGGTGAACTAAAGAAAAAGATGCCTTGAAATGAACAATCATTATCATTATTATCAGGACACAAAAAGGCGGGAAAGACCACGCCAGCTGGAAGAGTAGGCAGCAAAAGTCTGTGCCCGCTAACGTGGGTGGGCCGCCCACTAACACGGGTGGGCCGCCAACTACTTCAACATGATCTTCTGCCCGGCCCCTCCTTCCCCTCCTTCCCCTCCTTCCCCTCCACCGCCTCAACACGTTTGTCAAGAGGAGAACTTTCAACAAAACATGGATCTTAGACTTAGACAAACTTCCAACAAAACATGGATCTTAGACTTAGACAAACTTCCAACAAAACATGGATCTTAGACTTAGACAAACTTCCAACAAAACATGGATCTTAGACTTAGACAAACTTTCAACAAATCATGGATCTTAGACTTAGACAAACTTTCAACAAATCATGGATCTTAGACTTAGACAAACTTTCAACAAATCATGGATCTTAGACTTAGACAAACTTCCAACAAAACATGGATCTTAGACTTAGACAAACTTCCAACAAAACATGGATCTTAGACTTAGACAAACTTCCAACAAAACATGGATCTTAGACTTAGACAAACTTCCAACAAAACATGGATCTTAGACTTAGACAAACTTGAATGTGATCTTACCTTCTTTTCTTGCTGTTGGGAAGCTCTCAGGAGCAGCCAGCTGCAAATGGAGGCTTTCTAGAAGTGTGTGTGTGTGATAAGGGTGGAGAAGAAGAAGAAGTGCTGGAGGGTGTAGTCTCACTCACTCTCTGGCTGTGTGTGTGTGTGTGTGTGTGTTTGTGTGTGTCTCTCTAGCTGGCAAAAAGGAGGACTTTCCTGCTCGTCCACAGCTCTAATGTCTGAGCAGGGAGGGGAGGGGCTGGAGCACCAACAGGGGAGGAGGAGGAGGAGGAGTCAGACTGGGCTGGGCTTGTGTGTGTGTGTGTGTGTGTGTGTGTGTGTGTGTGTGTGTGTGTGTGTGTGTGTGTGTGTGTGTGTGTGTGTGTGTGTGTGTGTGTGTGTGTGTGTGTGTGTGTGTGTGTGTGTGTGTGTGTGTGTGTGAGTGTGTGTGTGTGTGTGTGTGTGTGTGTGTGTGTGTGTGTGTGTGTGTGTGTGTGTGTGTGTGTGAAGCAGCTGTTGAGCTCCATCTCTGCTGCAGACGTCATGATGGCTGCACTAAGACTGTTTGTAAGTTTGTGAATAAGCAAAGAATATCTGGAATAGAAGCTCATTTCAAGCAGTTCCAGAGTGAAAGTGTCAGGTTACAAAGTGGCCAGAGTTGAAGGTCCTACTATGACTCCATGGTGTGCCACAGGGATCAATCAATCAATCAATCAATCAATCAATCAATGTTTATTTATATAGCCCTAAATCACAAGTGTCTCAAAGGGCTGTACAAGCCACAACCACATCCTCGGTACAGAGCCCACATACGGGCAATTCCTATTATATGGTCGAAACTATTTCAAGTGCACTACGCATAATAAACGCAACATTGTTAATATTGCCACTACGGATAATCTTAACAAAAACTCGTCAAAACAGCCCAATACCTATAATATGGGCTTTTTAAACATAAGATCATTGTCTCCCAAGGCGTTATTAGTTAATGAGGTCATTAGAGACAACAATCTTAACGTCATTGGTCTTAGCGAAACCTGGCTCAAACCAGACACATTTTTTGCGCTCAATGAGGCATCTCCTCCTAACTATACGAATGCGCATGTTGCCCGTCCTCTTAAAAGGGGAGGTGGTGTCGCACTAATATACAATGAAAATTTCAACCTTACCCCTAACCTAAATAATAAATATAAATCGTTTGAGGTGCTTACTATGAGGTCTGTCACACCGCTACCTCTCGACCTGGCTGTTATCTACCGCCCCCCTGGGCCCTATTCGGATTTTATCAGTGAATTCTCAGAGATCGTTGCTGATCTAGTGACGCACGCCGACAATATAATCATAATGGGGGACTTTAATATCCATATGAATACCCCATCGGACCCTCAGTGCGTGGCGCTCCAAACCATAATTGATAGCTGTGGTCTTACACAAATAATACATGAACCCACGCATCGCAACGGTAATACAATAGATCGAGTGCTTGTCAGGGGTGTCACCACCTCCAAAGTTATGATACTTTGGAGGTGGATTGGGATCAATCTTACATAACAAGCGTTTATTCTTCTGACTACAATTATTATCCTATCTTTCCCTTTCATTCCGTCACTTTCTCCACAGTCTGCTTTTGATGATATCGAAAGATGCACAACACTTGATTTTTCTGTATCATTTTCAACATTTTGATTGATATGCACTTTGGGCTTAGGGATGTAACCATAAACAGCATTAAAGGCCTACTGAAAGCCACTACTAGCGACCACGCAGTCTGATAGTTTATATATCAATGATGACATCTTAACATTGCAACACATGCCAATACGGCCGGGTTAACTTAGAAAGTAAATATCCTGCTGAAAACATTTCAGTATGATGACGTCTGCGCGTGACGTCACGGATTGTAGCGGACATTTTGGGACAGCATGGTGGCCAGCTATTAAGTCGTCTGTTTTCATGGCAACATTCCACAGTATTGTGGACATCTGTGTTGGTGAATATGTTGCAATTTGTTTAAAGGCCTACTGAAATTAATTGTTTTTATTTAAACGGGGATATCAGATCCATTCTATGTGTCATACTTGATCATTTTGCGATATTGCCATATTTTTGCTGAAAGGATTTAGTAGAGAACATCGACGATAAAGTTGGCAACTTTTGGTGGCTGATAAAAAAAAAGCCTTGGCTGTAGCGGAAGTAGCGTGACGTCACAGGTTGTGGAGCTCCTCACATCTGCACATTGTTTACACCAGCAGCGAGAGAGATTCGGACCGAGAAAGCGATGATTACCCCATTAATTTGAGCCAGGATGAAAGATTCGTGGATGAGGAACGTGAGAGTGAAGGACTAGAGTGCAGTGCAGGACGTCTCTTTTTTCGCTCTGACCGTAACTCAGGTACAAGCTGGCTCATTGGATTCCACACTTTCTCCTTTTTCTATTGTGGATCACGGATTTGTATTTTAAACCACCTGGGATACTATATCCTCTTGAAAATGAGAGTCCAGAACGCCAAATGGACATTCACAGTGACTTTTATCTCCACGACAATACATTGGCGAAGCTCTTTAGCTACGGAGCTAACGTGATAGCATCTGGCTCCAATGTGGATAGAAACAAAAGAAATAAACCCCTGACTGGAAGGATAGACAGAAGATCAACAATACTATTAAACCATGGACATGTAACTACACGGTTAATAATTCCCAGCCTGGCAAAGCTTAACAATGCTGTTGCTAACGACGCCATTGAAGCTAACTTAGCTACGGGACCTCGTCAGAGCTAAGATAAAAACATTAGCACTGCACCTACGCCAGCCAGCCCTCATCTGCTCATCAACACCCGACCCGTGCTCACCTGCGTTCCAGCGATCGACGGCGCGACGAAGGACTTCACCCGATCATAGATGCGGTCGGCGGGTAGCGTCGGATAGCGCGTCTGCTATCCAAGTCAAAGTCCTCCTGGTTGTGTTGCTGCAGCCAGCCGCTAATACACCGATCCCACCTACAACTTTCTTCTTTGCAGTCTTCATTGTTCATTAAACAAATTGCAAAAGATTCACCAACACAGATGTCTAGAATACTGTGGAATTTGGAGATGAAAACAGATCTTTTTTGTATTGGATACAATGTGTCCCAATACTTCCGTTTATCTAGTGACGTCACGCGCATACGTCATCATACAAAGACGTTTTCAAGTGGAAGTTTAGCGGGAAATGTAAAATGTCACTTTCTAAGTTAACCCGGCCGTATTGGCATGTGTTGCAATGTCATCATTGATATATAAACTATCAGACTGCGTGGTCGCTAGTAGTGGCTTTCAGGAGGCCTTTAATGTACCTCATGATTGAATTCTGAGGGCCAATAAAAAAGTGGTGTTGACAAAGAATCAGACAGGCTGAGTGTTTGATTTGTTCACCCTGACCTGCCGACAGCACATCTAATCTTTTGTTGTTGTCTTCGTCATCGAAGAACTTTGCTGTTTTTATATCGGGTTTATCAGCCCAATAACGATCTGTCTGGTATTTAGCGTGATTTATTTACCTCAAGGTCAGTAATGGCATTTTTCTAGTATGAATAATCATTTTCTACCTACATGAGAATAGGAGCCATGCACATCCTCACCAAGGAGATCCTTCAAATCCCAGGAGGAAAGAATGTGTCATATTTCCAGGTAGAGGTCCAACATTTCCCGTCCGACATCTTTCAAGTGTAAAGTGTGACAAGGAGATGCTCGAAAGCAGTAGTCAGACTTCTAAACAGCCTCCTCCTCTTCTTTCTTGGTTTTTTCCCACTGCCAAACGTGGATTTGCATTTGGACCAGCTTCCAACTAGTTGGGACTCATCAGCAGTGCACTACCCGCTGGTGGCAGCGGGTAGTGCACTGTGAAACTAGTCTTAGTCATGCTTTATGTTGCCACACATTGGTGGTGCAAAGACCCGCGCAGATAGAAAACATTCCCAGGCCCACACCAAAAAAGGTGTGTTCTCCAGCCTGCCAGGAATGTCAGCCTCAGAAAAAAGGTGTGTTTGCTCACCTCCCGCTTGCACTACAAAGCTCAGGTGTTGCGTTCATGTGTACTTTAGAGTCTACCTTTCACGGCTGGAATTGACACACCCATGACTAAACAGAGGATCTCCGTCCCAATGTCACGCTTGGTGACCACGGCACACAAAGAAGACATTTGGACCTTCAGGCACCACAAACTCTCATTTGGACCTTCAGGCACCACAAACTCTCATTTGGACCTTCAGGCACCACAAACTCTCATTTGGACCTTCAGGCACACAAAGAAGACATTTGGACCTTCAGGCACCACAAACTCTCATTTGGACCTTCAGGCACCACAAGCTCTCATTTGGACCTTCAGGCACCACAAGCTCTCATTTGGACCTTCAGGCACCACAAGCTCTCATTTGGACCTTCAGGCACCACAAACTCTCATTTGGACCTTCAGGCACCACAAGCTCTCATTTGGACCTTCAGGCACACAAAGAAGACTTTTGGACCTTCAGGCACCACAAGCTCTCATTTGGACCTTCAGGCACCACAAGCTCTCATTTGGACCTTCAGGCACACAAAGAAGACATCTGGACCTTCAGGCACCACAAGCTCTCATTTGGTCAACAGCCATACAGGTCACACTGAGGGTGGCCATATAAACAACTTTAACACGGTTACAAATATGCGCCACAATGTGAACCCACACCAAACAAGAATGACAAACACATTTTGGGAGAACATCCACACCGTAACACAACATAAACACAACAGGACAAATACCCAGCATCCCTAACTCTTCCGGGGTACATTATACACCCCCGCTACCACCAACCCCCCCCTCCGTGCGTCGGTTGAGGATTTTTTATATAACAGTATTGTCTGATACTACCAACAGTAGTATGAGACAATCACATCAAGGAAAACTCAAGTCTTTAACAGATAGTACAATTCCCTAAACAATCCTAACGTAGGTTATTACTATTAGTATCTCATTAGCAGTGTTCTACAACGGTTCTAGTCCTGCTATTAGTATCTCATTAGCAGTGTTTTACAATGGTTCTAGTCCTGCTATTAGTATCTCATTAGCAGTGTTCTACAATGGTTCTAGTCCTGCTATTAGTATCTCATTAGCAGTGTTTTACAATGGTCCTAGTCCTGCTATTAGTATCTCATTAGCAGTGTTTTACAATGGTTCTAGTCCTGCTATTAGTATCTCATTAGCAATGTTTTACAATGGTTCTAGTCCTGCTATTAGTATCTCATTAGCAGTGTTTTACAATGGTTCTAGTCCTGCTATTAGTATCTCATTAGCAGTGTTCTACAATGGTTCTAGTCCTGCTATTAGTATCTCATTAGCAGTGTTCTACAATGGTTCTAGTCCTGCTATTAGTATCTCATTAGCAGTGTTCTACAATGGTTCTAGTCCTGCTATTAGTATCTCATTAGCAGTGTTTTACAATGGTTCTAGTCCTGCTATTAGTATCTCATTAGCAGTGTTTTACAATGGTTCTAGTCCTGCTATTAGTATCTCATTAGCAGTGTTCTACAATGGTTCTAGTCCTGCTATTAGTATCTCATTAGCAGTGTTCTACAATGGTTCTAGTCCTGCTATTAGTATCTCATTAGCAGTGTTTTACAATGGTTCTAGTCCTGCTATTAGTATCTCATTAGCAGTGTTCTACAATGGTTCTAGTCCTGCTATTAGTATCTCATTAGCAGTGTTCTACAATGGTTCTAGTCCTGCTATTAGTATCTCATTAGCAGTGTTTTACAATGGTTCTAGTCCTGCTAATAGTATCTCATTAGCAGTGTTCTACAATGGTCCTAGTCCTGCTATTAGTATCTCATTAGCAGTGTTTTACAATGGTTCTAGTCCTGCTATTAGTATCTCATTAGCAATGTTTTACAATGGTACTAGTCCTGCTATTAGTATCTCATTAGCAGTGTTTTACAATGGTTCTAGTCCTGCTATTAGTATCTCATTAGCAGTGTTCTACAATGGTTCTAGTCCTGCTATTAGTATCTCATTAGCAGTGTTCTACAATGGTTCTAGTCCTGCTATTAGTATGTCATTAGCAGTGTTTTACAATGGTTCTAGTCCTGCTATTAGTATCTCATTAGCAGTGTTCTACAATGGTTCTAGTCCTGCTATTAGTATCTCATTAGCAGTGTTTTACAATGGTTCTAGTCCTGCTAATAGTATCTCATTAGCAGTGTTCTACAATGGTTCTAGTCCTGCTATTAGTATCTCATTAGCAGTGTTCTACAATGGTTCTAGTCCTGCTATTAGTATCTCATTAGCAGTGTTTTACAATGGTTCTAGTCCTGCTATTAGTATGTCATTAGCAGTGTTTTACAATGGTTCTAGTCCTGCTATTAGTATCTCATTAGCAGTGTTCTACAATGGTTCTAGTCCTGCTATTAGTATCTCATTAGCAGTGTTTTACAATGGTTCTAGTCCTGCTAATAGTATCTCATTAGCAGTGTTCTACAATGGTTCTAGTCCTGCTATTAGTATCTCATTAGCAGTGTTCTACAATGGTTCTAGTCCTGCTATTAGTATCTCATTAGCAGTGTTCTACAATGGTTCTAGTCCTGCTATTAGTATCTCATTAGCAGTGTTTTACAATGGTTCTAGTCCTGCTATTAGTATCTCATTAGTGAAGTGAAGTGAATTACATTTATATAGCGCTTTTTCTCAAGTGACTCAAAGCGCTTTACATAGTGAAAGCCAATATCTAAGTTACATTTAAAGCAGTGTGGGTGGCACTGGGAGCAGGTGGGTCAAGTGTCTTGCCCAAGGACACAACGGCAGTGACTAGGATGGCGGAAGCGGGGATCGAACCTGCAACCCTCAAGTTGCTGGCACGGCCGCTCTACCAACCGAGCTATACCGTCCCTATACAGTGTTCTACAATGGTTCTAGTCCTGCTATTAGTATCTCATTAGCAGTGTTCTACAATGGTTCTAGTCCTGCTATTAGTATCTCATTAGCAGTGTTCTACAATGGTTCTAGTCCTGCTATTAGTATCTCATTAGCAGTGTTCTACAATGGTTCTAGTCCTGCTATTAGTATCTCATTAGCAATGTTCTAGTCCTGCTATTCAAGTCATTCGGAGCATCTTTGGCGCCCTCTGCTGGTGGTCACACGGTGTCACCAGAGAAGCAGAGGTAAGCGCCCCCCAGCGGCCATGAGGGCTCACTGCAGGGGGATGACGTCAGGGGTAGCTGAGTTCACCTTCCAAACAACAACAGCTGTCTTGTTCGGTCCCGCCATTAAAAAGCAGGCAAGAAGTCTTTAAAAAGTACAAAACATGAAGAAGTTCGACTGAAGTGCTTACCTGATTCCTCCAGAAAGTTCCTTCACGCGCTTTAAACCACGCGACTTTCCCGCGGCGTCTTGCGCCTTTCCCGCGCACCTGCAGCCCGCGTGGACGTTGGACGTGACACGTCACAGCAGAACAGGTTCGCTGAAATGACGTCCAATAATGCAAAAAGTCCCGCTGGTGCCGAGCTGCGTTCCTGCACTGTCAGATATGTAACACCACCTGCACCACCACCACCTGCACCACCACCACCACAACAACTGTCAGATATGTACCACCACCTGCACCACCACCACAACAAGAAGAAGAAGAAGAAGAAAGACCCACGAGCAGCCGCACACCAACTCCACCAGGGAAGAAGAAGAAGACGATCTGTCAATCAATCTTCGCTAATTACAGCGCGCCACCTGGCGGCCGTAGTTGGTCCTCCGCGGGTCTATTTTGTGCTGCGGAGGAGAAAGAATGAGGTGACTCAGCTAATTCACGTCTAGAGACAGAAATCATCTCACAGTTGGATGTTATGTTGTCAACATTAGCAAAGTTGCACAGAACAAATGCAAAAGGAAACAAATAGTGCCAAAGCAGAACAAAAAACAACAACAACAAATGCATGATAAAAATGCTGCAAGTTGACAAAGGAAGCAGAAGTCAGCCATGATGTCACAATGCTCAAATGTCACACCTCCAAGGGCTTCGATCCTGTTCCAATTCCCACCAGGAATTGCAATATTCACACTTACCAGTACTAGCACCATTAGCACGGATAGCAGGAAGTTAGCCATACTAGCAGGAAGTTAGCCATACAAGCAGGAAGTTAGCAGGTATATACTAGCAGCACCAATGAATGCAACTTCCAGTTATGCGCAGCCTCCTAACTGTAATTTGCTGGCAGGTTTTGTCCAATCAGCGTGGTGATGTTGACTGAGGGAACGTCCAATCAGAAGTGGTGATGTTGGCTGAGGGAACGTCCAATCCAGAAGTGGTGATGTTGACTGAGGGAACGTCCAATCAGAAGTGGTGATGTTGACTGAGGGAACGTCCAATCAGAAGTGGTGATGTTGGCTGAGGGAACGTCCAATCCAGAAGTGGTGATGTTGACTGAGGGAACGTCCAATCAGAAGTGGTGATGTTGACTGAGGGAACGTCCAATCCAGAAGTGGTGATGTTGACTGAGGGAACGTCCAATCCAGAAGTGGTGATGTTGGCTGAGGGAACGTCCAATCAGAAGTGGTGATGTTGGCTGAGGGAACGTCCAATCAGAAGTGGTGATGTTGACTGAGGGAACGTCCAATCAGAAGTGGTGATGTTGGCTGAGGGAACGTCCAATCCAGAAGTGGTGATGTTGGCTGAGGGAACGTCCAATCCAGAAGTGGTGATGTTGGCTGAGGGAACGTCCAATCAGAAGTGGTGATGTTGGCTGATGGAACGTCCAATCAGAAGTGGTGATGTTGACTGAGGGAACATCCAATCCAGAAGTGGTGATGTTGGCTGAGGGAACGTCCAATCCAGAAGTGGTGATGTTGGCTGAGGGAACGTCCAATCAGAAGTGGTGATGTTGGCTGAGGGAACGTCCAATCAGAAGTGGTGATGTTGACTGAGGGAACGTCCAATCCAGAAGTGGTGATGTTGACTGAGGGAACGTCCAATCCAGAAGTGGTGATGTTGGCTGAGGGAACGTCCAATCAGAAGTGGTGATGTTGGCTGAGGGAACGTCCAATCAGAAGTGGTGATGTTGACTGAGGGAACGTCCAATCCAGAAGTGGTGATGTTGGCTGAGGGAACGTCCAATCAGAAGTGGTGATGATGGCTGAGGGAACGTCCAATCAGAAGTGGTGATGTTGACTAAGGGAACGTCCAATCCAGAAGTGGTGATGTTGGCTGAGGGAACGTCCAATCAGAAGTGGTGATGTTGGCTGAGGGAACGTCCAATCAGAAGTGGTGATGTTGACTGAGGGAACGTCCAATCAGAAGTGGTGATGTTGGCTGAGGGAACGTCCAATCAGAAGTGGTGATGTTGACTGAGGGAACGTCCAATCCAGAAGTGGTGATGTTGGCTGAGGGAACGTCCAATCAGAAGTGGTGATGATGGCTGAGGGAACGTCCAATCAGAAGTGGTGATGTTGACTAAGGGAACGTCCAATCCAGAAGTGGTGATGTTGGCTGAGGGAACGTCCAATCAGAAGTGGTGATGTTGGCTGAGGGAACGTCCAATCAGAAGTGGTGATGTTGACTGAGGGAACGTCCAATCCAGAAGTGGTGATGTTGACTGAGGGAACGTCCAATCCAGAAGTGGTGATGTTGGCTGAGGGAACGTCCAATCAGAAGTGGTGATGTTGGCTGAGGGAACGTCCAATCAGAAGTGGTGATGTTGACTGAGGGAACGTCCAATCCAGAAGTGGTGATGTTGGCTGAGGGAACGTCCAATCAGAAGTGGTGATGTTGACTGAGGGAACGTCCAATCAGAAGTGGTGATGTTGACTGAGGGAACGTCCAATCAGAAGTGGTGATGTTGACTGAGGGAACGTCCAATCAGAAGTGGTGATGTTGGCTGAGGGAACGTCCAATCAGAAGTGGTGATGTTGGCTGAGGGAACGTCCAATCAGAAGTGGTGATGTTGGCTGAGGGAACGTCCAATCAGAAGTGGTGATGTTGACTGAGGGAACGTCCAATCAGAAGTGGTGATGTTGACTGAGGGAACGTCCAATCCAGAAGTGGTGATGTTGGCTGAGGGAACGTCAATCAGAAGTGGTGATGTTGGCTGAGGGAACGTCCAATCAGAAGTGGTGATGTTGGCTGAGGGAACGTCCAATCAGAAGTGGTGATGTTGACTGAGGGAACGTCCAATCAGAAGTGGTGATGTTGGCTGAGGGAACGTCCAATCAGAAGTGGTGATGTTGGCTGAGGGAACGTCCAATCAGAAGTGGTGATGTTGGCTGAGGGAACGTCCAATCAGCGTGGTGATGTTGACTGAGGGAACGTCCAACCAGAAGTGGTGATGTTGACTGAGGGAACGTCCAATCAGAAGTGGTGATGTTGACTGAGGGAACGTCCAATCCAGAAGTGGTGATGTTGACTGAGGGAACGTCCAATCAGAAGTGGTGATGTTGACTGAGGGAACGTCCAATCCAGAAGTGGTGATGTTGACTGAGGGAACGTCCAATCAGAAGTGGTGATGTTGGCTGAGGGAACGTCCAATCAGAAGTGGTGATGTTGGCTGAGGAACGTCCAATCAGAAGTGGTGATGTTGACTGAGGGAACGTCCAATCAGAAGTGGTGATGTTGGCTGAGGGAACGTCCAATCAGAAGTGGTGATGTTGGCCCATCAAACACCTCCACTAGTCTCTGTTTGTGTTGCTAAGCCTTCTGGGTAATTGTGTCTCTAAACATTAGTTTAGTTTTGAACATTTTGAAACAACTTCACTTCTTTTTATTCACATCAACTTTTTAAACATTTTCATCTTTTTTTATGTTTCCAACTCTTTTTGTAAATAAACCAAAAAGTATATTTGTATTATTACTAG
Source organism: Entelurus aequoreus (assembly GCF_033978785.1). NCBI lineage: Eukaryota > Metazoa > Chordata > Actinopteri > Syngnathiformes > Syngnathidae > Entelurus > Entelurus aequoreus. The sequence goes on along the minus strand of NC_084741.1, from coordinate 74,434,519 downwards.
AAAAACACAAAGTATTTCCAGAGTGGAATACTTTAGTGAGGTCAAAACAAACAATATATTTATAACAACACTCATTTTCATGCATTATTATTTTGAAACATGAACACTTTTTTGCAGAAACTTACACCAAACTTTCTTTCCTTCACCAAAAAACGGTCCTGCTCAAAAAATGTGATCCAAAATGTCGTCTTTGTGTTCCCCAGCGTGGTTCTCATCTTCTTGATCTCCATGTGATGCTTGAAGTAGCACCTCAACAACTGCTTATCCAATCACATGCAAGGATTTGTTTACAAGGCCCCGCCTTCTGAAATACATCTCCTGCTGAGAAGTCCCACATCCTTGTGTGGAGCTCAGACGACTACAAACCCTGTTTCCATATGAGTTGAGAAATGGTGTTGGATGTAAATATAAACGGAATACAATGATTTGTGAATCCTTTTCAAGCCATTTCTGGGTGTTGTTGATAAACGGTTTTCGCCTTGCATAGGAGAGTTTTAACTTGCACTTACAGATGTAGCGACCAACTGTATTTAGTGACAGTGGCTTTCTGAAGTGTTCCATGTGGTGATATCCTTTACACACTGATGTGGCTTGTTGATGCAGTACAGCCTGAGGGATGGAAGGTCACGGGCTTAGCTGCTTACCTGCAGTGATTTCTCCACATTCTCTCAACCCTTTGATGATATTACGGAGTGTAGATGGTGAAATCCCTAAATTCCTTGCAATAGCTGCTTGAGAAATGTTGTTCTTAAACTGTTCAACAATTTGCTCAGGCATTTGTTGACAAAGTGGTGACCCTCGCCCCATCCTTGTTTGTGAATGACTGAGCATTTCATGGAATCTACTTTTATACCCAATCATGGCACCCACCTGTTCCCAATTAGCCTGTTCACCTGTGGGATGTTCCAAATAAGTGTTTGATGAGCATTCCTCAACTTTATCAGTATTTATTGCCACCTTTCACAACTTCTTTGTCACGTGTTGCTGCCATCAAATTATAAAGTTAATGATTATTTGCACAAAAAAAAAGTTTATGAGTTTGAACATGAAATATGTTGTCTTTGTAGCATATTCAACTGAATATGGCTTGAAAATGATTCACAAATCATTGTATTCCGTTTATATTTACATCTAGCACCATTTACCAACTCATATGGAAACGGGGTTTGTACAAGGATGTGGCCAGAGTCAGATTACTGACGAGCAGGGAAACCTGCGAAACAGGCTTGTAGGGATGAAATAGCCACTGTAGTTTTTCCTGACCTAATATACCATATATATATATATATATATATATATATATATATATATATATATATATATATATATATATATATATATATATATATATATATATATATATATATATATATATATATATATATATATATATATGTACAAACCCCAAAAGCAGTGAAGTTGTCACGTTGTGTAAACGGTAAATAAAAAGAGAATACTTTGTGTGTGTGAATGTGTGTGTGAATGTGTGTGTGAATGTGTGAATGTGTGAATGTGTGTGTGAATGGGTGACTGTGTGTGAATGGGTGTGTGAATGGGTGAATGTGTGTGTGAATGGGTGAATGGGTGTGTGAATGGGTGTGTGAATGGGTGAATGTGGAAATAGTATCAAAGCGCTTTGGAGTTCCTTTAAAAAAAAAGGTAGAAAAGCGCTACACAAGTATAACTCTTTTATTGTACACATTATGCATCATACAGTCACATTATTCTATACATTATGCATCATACAGCTTCTGGGAATCCCCTTCAGTCACGTGTGTGTGTTACCTCACTCACTCACAGGTGTGACGTCATCACCCTGCAGGAAGTCACCGCATCATGTGATTGGAAGGGGAGGGGTTGGGGGGGATGAGCTAATAGCTGCAAACAGCAATGATGTCATACAAGCTGACTCATATTCCCGCATGACACCAGCTCTGACATCATCGTGTGTGTGTGTGTGTGTGTGTGTGTGTGTGTGTGTGTGTGTGTGTGTGTGTGTGTGTGTGTGTGTGTGTGTGTGTGTGTGTGTGTGTGTGTGTGTGTGTGTGTGTGTGTGTGTGTGTGTGTGTGTGTGTGTGTGTGTGTGTGCATTGTCATCCCGCCATAAGCAAGCAAACATGATTCTAAACTGCAGAGTTTTAGTGTTGAAAGAAATGTAAAACATTAAATTGATTTCAGATGCTTTTAGTTTAAACATACATTGTTATTTAAAAAATAAAAAGTTTATTATTTCATGTCATTTTTAATATTTTAAACATGTTTAATAAACAGATTTCATGTTGTCTGAGTTTGTTGGGCATTGTGCGACAAAACATGATTTAGTTCAACTCTATAAGCAAAAACAAACACAAGGGTACAAACAAAAGGTGCGCACAAGGCGGAGAACAAACGTGGCTATGAGCAGAAACTAGCACAAAAGCTAAACTATGGACAAGAAACAAAAACACTTACTGTGACAGGAATAAAGAAAAGTCACGTGGCAAGAAACGAGCAGGATGAACTAAGACAGGAGCAGAGTGGACAGAAGTAGCCAGAGCTACAAGGACAGGTAGTAGTGAGTTACAAGGACAGGTAGTAGTGAGCTACAAGGACAGGTAGTAGTGAGCTACAAGGACAGGTAGTAGTGAGCTACAAGGACAGGTAGTAGTGAGCTACAAGGACAGGTAGTAGTGAGCTACAAGGACAGGTAGTAGTGAGCTACAAGGACAGGTAGTAGTGAGCTACAAGGACAGGTAGTAGTGAGCTACAAGGACAGGTAGTAGTGAGCTACAAGGACAGGTAGTAGTGAGCTACAAGGACAGGTAGTAGTGAGTTACAAGGACAGGTAGTAGTGAGCTACAAGGACAGGTAGTAGTGAGCTACAAGGACAGGTAGTAGTGAGCTACAAGGACAGGTAGTAGTGAGCTACAAGGACAGGTAGTAGTGAGCTACAAGGACAGGTAGTAGTGAGCTACAAGGACAGGTAGTAGTGAGCTACAAGGAAGAGTAGTAGTGAGCTACAAGGACAGGTAGTAGTGAGCTACAAGGACAGGTAGTAGTGAGCTACAAGGACAGGTAGTAGTGAGCTACAAGGACAGGTAGTAGTGAGCTACAAGGACAGGTAGTAGTGAGCTACAAGGACAGGTAGTAGTGAGCTACAAGGACAGGTAGTAGTGAGCTACAAGGACAGGTAGTAGTGAGCTACAAGGACAGGTAGTAGTGAGCTACAAGGACAGGTAGTAGTGAGCTACAAGGACAGGTAGTAGTGAGCTACAAGGACAGGTAGTAGTGAGCTACAAGGACAGGTAGTAGTGAGCTACAAGGACAGGTAGTAGTGAGCTACAAGGACAGGTAGTAGTGAGCTACAAGGACAGGTAGTAGTGAGCTACAAGGACAGGTAGTAGTGAGCTACAAGGACAGGTAGTAGTGAGCTACAAGGACAGGTAGTAGTGAGCTACAAGGACAGGTAGTAGTGAGCTACAAGGACAGGTAGTAGTGAGCTACAAGGACAGGTAGTAGTGAGCTACAAGGACAGGTAGTAGTGAGCTACAAGGACAGGTAGTAGTGAGCTACAAGGACAGGTAGTAGTGAGCTACAAGGACAGGTAGTAGTGAGCTACAAGGACAAGTAGTAGTGAGCTACAAGGACAGGTAAGTAGTGAGCTACAAGGACAGGTAGTAGTGAGCTACAAGGACAGGTAGTAGTGAGCTACAAGGACAGGTAGTAGTGAGCTACAAGGACAGGTAGTAGTGAGCTACAAGGACAGGTAGTAGTGAGCTACAAGGACAGGTAGTAGTGAGCTACAAGGACAGGTAGTAGTGACAATAACCCAGCAGTGACTGGAGGTCAGGGCAGGTCTAAATAGCAGCTGGCTGATTGGCACCAGGTGTGGCCCGGTGCCAATCAGCCACAGCTGAGGGGACAGCACTCAGAGAGATAAACAGGAAACTGAACCAAAATAAGAGTGCTGACAGGAAATAAAACAAATAGAGAAAAATGTGACTTTAGTTTGTGAATATTCCTATTATTTGTGGGGAATTTATAGGAATTTTATTATTTGCATAATATCTTATTTAACGTTATTTTTTATTACATATTTATATATATTTATACATTGTGTTTAATTGAATTTGTGATTGAATCAAACATACTTTCATGTAAAAGTACGTTATTACAAATTAGTTTTTTTTATCTCCTATTCTTAATTTGAGAATTGTGTGGCTTTTATTTCAATATATGAAGTAATATTAAACATTTGTATTCAATAGTTCAGAGCTGAAACATG